>NC_089818.1:4687157-4835776 GCF_029633855.1 Hoplias malabaricus
CTTTTGCAACACATGAAAGGTTGCCATGCGTTACAGAAACAATGTAATCTACAGCACTTACTGCAAATCACTGGCAGGAGCATGGTGATGTGGGGTGGGCAGATCATACAGGCGAGCTGAATAATTGGCAGTCCAATGCTTCTTTAGCTCTAAACTGCATTATGACTTTAAAAGCACTGCTTGTACTTACTGTCCATTTTCCTGAGTTATGCTAGTGGGCGCTGACCACTCTGCTGTAGCATGAAGATCTGTTGTTCTGTGGCTCTTTCCAAACTAAACTTGTAGTTAGAATATGGCCAAGCATTTCTTCTGAAATCACAGGCAATAAGGAGTGACAACTTCCACTTTTCTAGATGTTGAAAGACTGCTGTGAGGATCTGAAGGTGTTACTCCATCACTTCAGAGGACACACTACCACTGCTCCAGGTCCTGCTTGGATTTACACTCCTCTTGCCAACACTTGGCCTTGAGCATGGTGAACTTAGGCCAGAGGAATTTAAACTGAGGGGCATGAGTGAGAGGTGAGATTGAAAATTTGTCATAAAACTGGTTTTAATTTCATATTTTGTTTAATTTTTTTCACATTCTAATTCAGTTAATGGGTTGGCACAGTGACACAACATAGTGTCGCCATCAGTCAGCTCCAGGGTCCAGGGGTTGCAGGTTAAACCCCTGCCTTGGGTCATTGTCTGTGAGGAGTTTGGTGTGTTCTCCCTGTGTCTGTGTGGGTTTCCTCCGCATTCAACCTTAGTGTCAATTGAGAAAGGTGTGTAGGCTAATTATGGACCCCTGGATGAGGAAAGAAACCTCATATATATGCACAATGAAAATTCTGGACGAATCGGGGTGTGTGATTGGGTGAATATCTCTAACTTACTCTCATGTGCATCAGAATGTTAGAGAGACAGTTTTTTTTATGGATTTATTAGATGGAGCATCACAAACCTCTGTTAGAACAGGTTCAGCCTCAGGTGCCACATGTTGATCAGACAGTTGATGGAACTTTGGCCTTTTGTTACTGTGATGTTTCTCGTTATGGCCGGAGGAGATGGGAGGTCAGTGCGGGTCGTGTAGAAGGTGATAGGTCATGCAGGACTGACCAGGCAGGTCAGTGCACTCTTGCTAATTCCCAGACTTTAGAAGTTGGTCTTCAGTGACTACAGGGCAGGTTGTAGGTGTGTGTTTTTGAATGTGTGCATTAACTTTCAAGTACATTTATTTAGTTGTTTGTTGGTTTACAAAAGCTTGTTTAGTCCAAAAATCTCAAACTGATTTTATTACCACATATAGCCACACGTACATTTTAGATCTGCAAATATGTTTGAAAGCAGTTTGTGTAACTTATAAAACAGGGGGTCCTCGACTTATGACGTTGATCCGTTCCTACGGTGCGTCGTAAACCGATTTTCTGTGTAAGTCAGAACATACGTACATACTGTACGTAAATAACATACTGTACGCACTTATCCTACCCTCACACCTGTCCTCCTCGGTCCCGAGCCGCGTAACCGTATGTTCTTCCGCCACGCACACCAAACACGAAGTTCACGTTACGACGTTTACGACGCAAAACCAAGTCGAAACAAGGCTTTATACAGTAAATGGGAGATGTGTCGTAACTGCGAAACATCGTAACTCGGGATGTAACTCAAACATTCTTGTAAATTTATACCACTCTTGTAATTTTATTTTAACTGTTGTGTAGTAATAAAAAAATGACAATTGTCAGTTTATTACACAAAAATATAACCAAAAATTTAAGTAGTTTGACAATTGCAAGAGACAAGAATTTATTAGTCACTGCATTCATAATGAGTTCCAACATGGAATAAGTTCTGAAGGTGATTTCGATGTTAGACGTTGTGAACACAGTGGACTAACATTTTTAGGAAAGGTGCCCTCTGTTTAGGGATGGAAGGTATCAGAAAAGTAAACGGGCATTTCCTAAAGTTGAGTTTAGAGGGCCACAGCTGTACCCTTCAGCTTACCATTCAGTTGTAGTGGCAAAATCATGCATCTAATAACATGACTGTTACATAGACTAGTTGATTAAGCACTAAAGTGTGCCTCATTTAACCAAGGATTAGAAATGAAGAATAAATGAACACAAAAAAATTGTTAATGAGCAATTAACAAGATAATTCTAGATCATTCAAGATAACCCCTCAATTTTACAAGATTATATAAATTTTAAGTGCTGTAATATATTTTGGTATTTTATATGGTTATAATTGGCTATAAACAATACACAAAAGAATTTTAAAAATTGTACACACTGAAAGCTTTTCAAAAGATGTTGGGGCATTATGGGATACGTAGTTCATGTAGTGTATTTTTGTATTTGCATGTTGTGTCCTGTTGTTCTGCACAGCAATCTGGAATAAAATAGTTGTATGGCACACAGTCACATTTTAACAATGTCATTGATCGAGGGTAAGCATCTGATGCACTTTTACAAGAACCAGACCATGATAGAACATCTCCAAAATGGCATGTCTTGCAGGTGATTCCTAGTATACAGTGGTTAGTACCTACCAAAATTGGTCAAAAAAGGACAGCCAGTGGGTGCCCAAGGCTCATGTTTGCACCATGAGTGTAAAGGTTAATCTAACAGAAGAGTTACTGCAGCAAAACCTGCTGAAAATATCAATGCTGTCTCAGATAGAAATGTGTCAGAACTCACACCCATCACCGTTTGTTGTTGTGTGTTGATGTGGCTGACCCCTTAGTTTGAGCTTGTCCCTGTTTCATTGATTGTTCTGCATTGGGTTCCTTTTGGTTACTGTATTATTGTTTATTAATAACTTAAATACAACTTTTTACAATAATATTTACTATGACATTACACACTTATTACATCTGTAAAATACAATACTAAGTGCTACCCGTAAGTAACTGGTTTGTTTCCAATTTGCTGCAGTTACATCGTGTTCTGTTCTAGATGCTGGAACATTTCTGTGAGGATTTGATAGTTTCTGGTTTCTGATGTCAGGTTCTCATGTGCAGGTGCTCCAGAAAATCTTCTTTCATTCCATGCCACTCCCTGCAATATTACACAAGCTGCTAATACACATTTGGATATCTGTATTCATAGTGAGTGTCCCTTTAGCTGAATCCATGAAATATAAGAGGTTTCTAAGGACTTTTAGACACAGTTCATTCATTTTCCAGGGTAGTGAAGAACTGCCGCAGCGTCTGGAGTGTTACAGCTCCTTTAATGAGATTTGCAGCTGCTTGTGGGACAGCTCTGAAATGAAAGCAGTAGGTGCATTGGAAAATAATGAAGCATTTTCCTACATCCACACTAATAATAACCATGCTGAAATTGAATCTTCCTGTCCATGCTTCCTGGGCTCACTTTTAGCTGAAGAGTCGGATGTTGTTACGTACAAACACCCTAATCTGTTTATTCTGACACAATGTTCTGATCCACAAACAGCCAGGAGTACAAATGATGAAGTAGGGTCTAAGAATAAAAAAACAGTTTTAGAATCAACATCATTAGTGTAGAAGCTGTCTGAAGATTACGTAACTGCCTCTTCTCCTCTGGGAAGGCTTTAGCCAGGGGTTCGGAACATTGCTGTGAATATTTTATGGCATGGGGTGCCTTGAGATATTCTTATTTACAAACGGTGGATACTGCAGAAAAGGTTTGGGAACCAAGGGGTTAACCATAAAGTAGTTCAATTCATATCCGTAGAGGGCCCCCACAACCTGTTGGATGCATAATACAAGGTCCACAAAAGGAGGGGAGTGTACTCTGTTTATTTAGAGTGAAGTTAATGAAGGATTACCCCATGGATTGGTTAAAATTACTTTATTATTTGGGTTATAATTTACAAGACACAACAAACATAACCTAACATGAAACACCAGACAAAACTAAGCTCATCTTCAAACCAGAATGTGAAGAAGCAGGTCCTCTACCATAGAAGCAAGCCCCCCTTGAAACGGTATGGTTGGTATCACTAGGTACCTGCTGTGTTTGACCTTATAAATATTTATAAATTCAAATCCTGGGAGAAATGGACCGTAACCATGCTACATTGACGTCCTTCTTTCTTGTCACCTACTGGGTTGATCCTTTATGAGCTCATCACAGAAAACATGAAGCCAACTATACAATGCAAATCATCTGCTGGAAAAGAAGGCAACAACCACTGAATTTCATCATATAAACATCACACGACGACAAGAGGTGAACAAATAACACTGAACAGATGGATATTTAATGAGGTTTGCTTGTCCAGGAAGCCGGGATCACTCTTTGAAATGAAAATGACCTTCATCTTCTTTGGAACACCTTTGTCATTAACATTAATTACCTCATTACATTACCATTTCAATATTGATGGTTCTTTCCCACTGGTCATTTCAGGACTTGCGTTTGTCTTGTGCTCAATTTGATCATTCTGCCATCGAGCAGTGCAGCATAAAATGTGACCTCCTTAACAGCAATGATCAACCACCTGTTGAAGCAACAGGGCAATGTTATAAATTCTCCAGAAGGCTAAACCGTTAAGTGAAAGGTCATCCACAGTTCTTCCTTTTACTGAGGTCCATTCCGGCCAAGGTTGGGTTCAACTGAAGTTAGCTATGAAGGTAATAGGACTAGCATTGGAGCTAATACATCACTGATTGGCATTGTGCAAACTGAATGACCTCTCCAAGGTGTGTTCCTGCCTTCTGCCCAATGATACCAGGCAGGCTCTGGAACCATTGCAACCCTGATCAGGATGAAGCCATTTGAAGATGAAGATGACAATGAAACTATGTTGTTATAAACTTGCTTCATTCATTCATTCATTCATTCATTTCCTGTAACCAATTCACTTTGTTCAACTTCACAGTGGGTCCTAGAATGATCTTATAGAACGTCCAAAGACATCCATGAGGAATTTTGGGCATACCCTTGATTTTATAAAAAGTTGTACCTAGACATCAAGGCTGTATGTGTCTAGACATGCAGGGATCAATGTAGTCTGCACACAAAAAATGCCCATATGCCTCAATTACATCATAACAATGCTGCCCTTGAAACTCTCGGACTTGGCACATCTGCGACACTTGTTGCTGCCACATTTTCCACTGGATTCCCACAGCTCACACACAGTCAGACCCTAACACATAGCCGCCACAAGTCCACGAACAGCTCAGGCCAGAGGCCCAGCCGCAACAAATCTCCCTGAAGGTCTTCCTCATCTCCTGGCTGCGGAAAGCGTAGATGAGCGGGTCGATGATCGAGTTGCACATGATGAGGATGAGGTACATGTTGAAGTGTGACATGAAGCAGATGCAGTAAGGGTTTCTGGGGCATGAGATCATGAGAATGAGGTGCAGGAAGAAGGGGGCCCAGCACACCACAAACACACCCAGCAGTATGGTCAGGGTCATGGCCCCCTTCATGTTAGCCGCCTGAGGGATGGGCCCATTTCCAGGTAGGGCAGCGATTCGCTTCATGTGTAGCCTGGCCAGGAGGAACATGTGGACGTACAGCGATGCCATGAGGGCCAGCATTGCAAAGAACATGCTGATGAGGCAGATGAGGACCATGGGACTCTCTGAGTAGATGATGAAGAGGACACCGGACATCGTGCAAAAGGCCCAGATGCAGGAGATGACCGTAGCTGCCCGTTTCTGGGTCATAATGTTGTGGTAGCGAAGACCATAAAAGATGGTGATGTAGCGGTCAATGGCGATGGCTAGCAAGCTCCAGATAGATGCCAAAAGGGAGCTGCAGATCATGGAGTCAAACACATTGTCCATGGTCTTAGCTACACCCCCTGAGACGCTAAGTTTGCCACTAGTAATGAGTGCCATGACTGCTGTCTCTGTGGCATTAGAGACACTGACCAGAAGGTCGGCTGCTGCCAAACTACAAATAAAGAAGTACATGGGTGAATGAAAGTTCTTATTTTTGATGATGGCTGCGATTACGAGGACGTTCTCCAGCAGGCTGACCAGTCCTAGGATAAGAAACACCTCACTGGAGACCAACAGTTGCTCATAGCATCCTGAGCTGGATCCCCTCTCAGGCTTGTTGTTGGCCTGAGTGATCAGGCTGTGGTTTTGGTGGACGTGGTGTAATCCATGTTGCTGTGAGATGTTCATCTTCAGGTTTGAGCAATGGTACAACTGTTTATGATAGTCTTGGTCCAAAGGGACTTTTCAAGATCGGTTTCCTAGACTTCTAGTGAACAGGTCAAGCGTGGAGATGGCAGGTAGATGTAGATGTCCATAATATCAACGGGATATGAGTCTCTATAAATGAATACCATCCTCTCTTGGGCTGCACTGATTGGTGGATCTAGAGTACAGAAGGCAAACATAAAGAGGTGAACAGACTAAACAGTAAACATTTATGAAAGATTTCAGTGTAAGTCTTGTTGAAACCTTAGAGGTGGAGAACATTGTAGTGCCAAATAAATGGTAACTACAAAAACAACTTTGGAGCAAATTACTTTCTATCAATATCACTTTTTAAAACATTCCCATAGTTCAAACCCATTAAAGCATAATCTTCTGGCCAACATTTATTAGATGTACATTGTGATTATATACAAATACAATGTGCCCTTATCACTAGTTCTTCACAGGGGTCTTCAGGTAGGCACCTCCTCAGTCAGTGTTGTGTAATGTATACTTTTAATTCAAAATTCAAACATTTTCCTGTTGTTTTGTCTTTTTATGGTAAATCACAATTGTCTTTGTATATATAAATAAATAAACTAAAAAAGTATTCAAATTAAACTGCTACTTTCTAATTAGCTAACATTTAAATATAAATCACCAACTTTAAAATGTCTAAATCAAACTCACACATACATTTGGATACAATGTTCAAATGTGGTTACAATTATATGTTGCAATGTAAATAAACTAATATATAAATATTATGTGAATCAATATGAATAGTATGTATATGTTCCAAAAGTAAGCAAAAGTCTTTCAATACTGGTTTCCCTCACTCTGTCTAACTGTCATTTCTACAGCAGCTGAACTCCTCACCTCTGTGTGTGTCCTGAGCCCTTCACCAAGCCAGCTCTGTCCTCCCATAGGTGGGACAGTTGAGTTGAGATATTTTCCCCTGCGGTGCCAAAAGAGCTTGTCTCACTGCAGTTGTGTCACCACCACTGGCAAGCTTTCATCTTTCCTCGTAAAACTGTATCCTCCTCAACAGAGCACTGGCACACGAGCGAGAGATGGTCCAAGTCTATAGCAATCTGGTTTCAGAATCAAGAAGCCAGCAGAAAAAAAGGAGCACAGATGCAGGAATCCAAGGGAAACAGCCTTCTGACAGGGCATCCCTCGCCAGACCCACAAGTAGCATCCACCCCCCCCCCCCCCACACACCCATCCCCCCCTCACATCCCACCTCCTTTAGGCACTGTTCTGCTCTCTGATCACTGACTCCTCCCCCAGCTCCAGCATCCACTCAGAGTCTGGTCTGTGAGGCATGTATTCTTGCCCATTTCAACAAGAGTGGGTCTTCCATTAAGGGCCGGGAGATAGCAAGTGGTAAATGGTGAGCCAAACCAGTACTCCATTATACGGATGTTAATTATCAACTCCAAGAGGACGCACCTACTGCATTAATCAGTAATTCCATTTAGCCCCAAGCATTTTAATGGCCGTTTGTACTCATGAGTCCACTTGTCCTTTTGCATTCGATAAATTACCTCATTATCATTGTTGCTTGATGTTGTGCTTTGACTGTCCCAACTCTCTCTCTCTCTCCAACCCCACCCAGCCTCGCTCTTTCTGTCTCTCTCTCATTGATCACGCAGCTAAGTCGTCACTGAGCCAGCAGGGAGGGGATGTGATTACCTCGTCGGTCCCCACTGTCCTCAGACAAATACGTGGGCAGACTTGATTTCTAGTGCCTTCCCTGTTTGTTTAAAGGAAGAACAAATCAGATTAACTGCAGAGAAGAGACCTGTAATGTCCATTCACTTAGAAAGGTATGAGAAACCAAACAGTTGCAAATGCCAGAGTGGTCTCAAAGTGATATTTTACTAATATACCATTCCTAGGATTTCTAAGTTGTGTATGAAATATAATTGGCACTTGTAAAATGTGTCCTCACAGCCCAGCCTTAAACCGTCCCCTAATATTTAACCTTTACATAAATGTAACTATTGCTAACAACTTAATTTAACCCTAAACCTCACCATAACCTTTAATCTAACTGTAAACTTAACACTAAGCTCCAGACGTTTAGAAACTGTACATATGTATGCAGTTAAGTCTTAACCTAGTCTTAATCCTAAACCTAAATCTAACCTTAAACTCTACTCTAACCATAAACTTAACTGAAAACCTAAATGCAAGCTCTGAAAGGTTAGAAATTGCAGTGTTTTGTGCCTGTTACATGTTGCTAAGAGAAAATGATGTTGTTTGTGTTCTTCATATACATAGGAGATATGAAACAGCACCACCGGTGGATGGGAGGCCACTTCATGAATGTAAAAGATAACTATGAATTATAATAAAGCAAAATTCTGGGATGCACTTTTTAGTAAAATATCTACTCGTTTTTGGAGATCTTGTCCCAAAAGACCGGACAGCAGGTTGCATAAGAACAGTATAAAAGAGAAACGTCTGTTTCACAGTAAAAGCACAAGGTGCATGTGGTTTTTTATTCATACCGAGTGTTACTTCATTCCTCTTGGATGTTTAATCCATGTTTTTTTCTAATTGGATCTAAAATATATGACTAATAGTAGACAGACTGGGTGTGGAAACCCACAGAGCCCAAGCTCCTTCTGAAACACTGCTGTGAAAATTTGCCTCAGTTCTCTACTGATGTTGACTGATTAGTTGTAGATTACGAATGCCTTGTCACTCCTGAGTGTGCAGCCCCACTGTGCCACAGCCCAGTGCTTGAGGGCTTTGTACCTTTCTAGATGACACTTGACAGTACACATGACCTTAGGCTCCTGTGTGACTAATCGAGTGTATTTCATTCTTTTGTAACAGTGGTTACATCTTCACTCAGAATAGGTGTTTACAAACATTTTAGACAAATTAGTCTCCATTTGCAACCTACGTCTATGAAAATCCCAAGGATAAAAGGCTCATAAATCTTAGTGATGAACAAATTATGAAAAACATTGTTAGAATATTCAATATTAATTATGAACAGGTTCATTTGCAAATGACTACTAATTAATAAAAAAAAAGTGTCTTGTAACTGTTTTGTTTAAAATAATTTCCATTGGCTGTGGATATAGAATTTTGTCAGCCGTCATATAAGGGTCCCCAATATGATTTTAAGAATTCACAATAATAACGACTTCAATAATATTATTAATAATAATAATATCAATGCCTTATTATTTATGTAGCAGTCAAAATAGTGTTCTAAATATTAAAAGAGTCAAATCACAGGAAGCATGTAATTGCATTAATATACAACAATATTATTAAAAAATACAAATTAAAAAAAAACAAATTCAATTAATTTTAGCAACAAAAGTGTATTTAAAAATAAATAGGTACCAATTTTTAGCAAATATCACAGCATTTCTGAGACTCAGGAAGCTTTCCACACAATGTGATGTGAACTAGATTCCTTATGCACGATTTTGTCCAGTCTGTGTGTCCACAACCACGGAATCACTTGGGTTTTAGGACGCTGGTCTTACACTGTTGAAAGGTTCTCAGCTGAAATGCAGAAACAGACCAGAGCATGTCAAATCAAATCAGCCTCCGGGTGCTCAGAAGGACCACACTGATGACATCACATGGACATTACTTGTTAAAAGGAAAGTTATTAATCCAGGAATGTCTTATTTTCAGGGACATTCACTGAGCAGATTCAAAGAAACTTGCATGAACCAGTTTGTTTTCCACTGAGCAGATCCCTCACCTGGGGGCAGCCATGTTTAGTACTGAGTCAGTACTATATGTGAATATATATATATATTATATAATATATTTTGTTTTTCAGTTGTTTAGCTTGTTCTGCTTGTTATACATAATAATAATTTGGGCTGAGGAACAGTGGAACGGTGTTCTCTGGAATGATGGAGCTGTCACTGATAGGGGCTGTCACTGCAGTGAATAAGAGAGAAAATCTGTTAATTGTAGTTGTGAAGGTGTGATGACCTCCTTCTATTCTGTTTAGTAAACAAGAGTAGATTTGATCTTATTGTGAATTGATCTTATCATGCTGTGCTTTGGAAACAACAAAAATCACAAGTCAGCAATGACTTCAAATGGAATGTACTTTGGTTATTATTATTATTATTATTATTATTATTATTATTATTTAGTAGTAGTAGTAGTAGTAGTAGCAGTTGTTGTAGCAGTGGTAGCTTTAGTATTAGAGGTAATATCACGTATCTAATTGGGGGCTCATGACAGTTACGTTAAGCAAACAGACAAATTACTGATCCTTGAACTGAATCGAGAAAATGAACCCGTCCACACCCTCACCGTCACACTTCAGTTTTACTTCAGTCTCTCTTTCTCTCTCTCTCTCTCTCTCTCTCTCTCTCTCTCTCTCTCTCTTTTCCCTCTCTCTGTCTCATTGCACTCTCATTCTCTCTCGCTCTAATGATGGTGTACTTTTCCATTCACCCTTCATTTGTAGAATTTATTGTATTTTTAAAACGTGGCTTGAGCAACAGTTATGACACATTTATGATTCACACCCACCCGTGCCCCCAGCATACCTCATAACATCTCAGATGTTTTGACACGTTTCTATGTAAAGTGACACCTACACAGCCCCAGGCTACAGCACCCTGCTGAGTTGTGGTGGACCAGTCTGAGAAACTATTATGGAAATTATGGAATATGTGTCAGAAACATATATATGAGCTATTGTCTTTTAAAAGCATTGCATACATTGAGAAACACATTTTTAAAACAGTCTGTTCTGAGCCGGTGACTCTGCATTTGGCTTCAAAGAATTGCATTCCCTTTTTTTTACCTCAAAAAACAGAGCATTTTTCTACATTTTGTAAATGCAATGTCTCCAAAATAGTAACTTTAAAAGAGAAGCAAAAAAAAAAGAAGAAATGAGCATTTCTGTTGTGGTCTCTCTCTATATATATATATATCATTGACCAAGAACAGGGAGAAGGTAGCTATTTCATCCAGAATAAGATGCTAAAGTAATGTTGTTGTTTGCTAAAAGTGTAACTGGTGTTCTCTATAGTAATAGGACAGAAAGTCTGATGTTTATTAATCAGGATCGTTCACTGTTTACCTTACTGATATTTTTCCACTGTTCTCCAATGGGCTGTTAAAAGTCAACACGCCACTCCCAACATCTCTGTAAACAAATCTTTGAATGGTTTTCTTTTCTCTTTTCTTCGTGAAACACAATGTCATTTATGCAAGAAATAATTCTGGATAATGAAGTGAGAACTCTTTGATGCTACCAGGGAATAAAAGATCAGAGAAAAGCTTTTGACACAACATGACAGACATTCTTTTCACCACTCTGCAATGATGTGGGACCAAATATGTACACAAACCCAGCAGGTGAACAAAAGCAGTAAATAGATGCGCAGGGATGTTTTTCGCTGTTGCGTAAGAACGTGTATATGAGCATTACATTCCAGGTGGAGATCACGCCCCTTTCTGCTACTGGCCTAAGACTTAGGTTCATTTGAGGTATAAAGCAGCAAGCACGGAGAGCTATACTGTAACATCACCTCACAATAAACGGAAAAACAGCATTAGCCAGCATTGTCTACTCAGGTAAGCAGCATTCTTTAAGCTTATTGTTGGCTATTCATTCACTAACATGAATTGTTCTGTAACTCATGATTATATACCACTATAAAGCATTGAGTTATTATTGTTATGAGATAATAATATGTCATTGCATGTTAATTAATCATAACAATAATAATTACATAGTATTTATAATGAGATGCTACATCTTTACATTCAGTTTATTTTATTTTGTCTGTTTTGTCTACATTATAAATGTTGCTATACTGTTAAATATTTTGTAATTACCTATTTGTTACATATTATTTTCATTGCTATAAACAATTGTATTTCAAATAAACATTAATCCTGCATTGACAAAAGATATTTGTTTAAACAAGTTATAACAAAACTAATGTTAAATATTGTCATGTAGTTTCAAAACACACCAAGTGGACTGATAAGAGTTGAGTAAGAGTAAGAGTCATTTTGCAGGAGGAAGCAAAAACCTCAGAGGGAAGTTAATGCAGTTTTTGTGCAGGTTTTTGTCATTTCCATTGGTCAGGAGAACTTCTCAAAATATAAATGGATGTTGGGGTTTAATAATGGATCTTGGAGCCAAACGTACTTTTCAGACCAATCAGCTGACCTTAAAAGCAATGCACCTCTGCGATGAAGCATTAATGTGGACTCTAATGCCTTCACCAAGTTTGATTTGAAAGTGCTGCAGAGACACAGGTGGACCATTCATATAATTTATAATGAAAATGGGTTTTCGTCTCCGTTCATTATAACTCTCATGTTGGACAGATTGGTCAGATCCAAGACCATAGCTGTGATTGGATTCTGAGTTTAAAATACATTTTTGAAGTGAAAAGTGAAAGAAGATCATTTATAAAGGGTTTTCACTTCAGTGGTTTTAGCTGAACTTGGCTCTGCAATGTTTAACAATTTGCATATGGTCACTGTCAGACAAACATTTTACACTTATTGGGCAGCTGTGTCAAGTAATTTAAAGACGCAAGCTTGGAACCAAAGGGTCATCAGATCAGTCCCCTTGACTGACAGAAAAAATTAGGGGTTAAGAGAATCGAATGAAGAAACGGGGCTGTCTCCTCCATCAACATCCACAGCTGAGATGTTCTAGGTGTCCCTTGAGCAAGGCAAACTGCTTCATGGGTGCTGGGATGGCACTGGGATCGCTCAATGCTGTGTGCATGTTAGCACACAGGTTTCTGACCTATTCTGTTGGCCAATTCATCATTAACATTTGGTGATTCCAAACTATGTCAAAGACAAAAAAGTTACTAGGTTGCGTTTGGTTGAATGGGATCTTTGCTGCTGCCTGGTAAAGCTTGCGTAACCTTGCAAAAGTAGTTACAAAAAGATCAAGTGTATGGAGCTTGTGTTTGTTTAAGCATAATCCACAGAAATCTGAAACTCAAGAAGAAAGGATGACTGCTAAAAAGATCACAGAGATAAGGATAGAAACCAGTCATTTGCAGAACCAGAAAAACTGCAACCAAGGCTAAGACATGCAATAATACTGGCAACACCAGAAAGCACACACTGAAACAAGGCATAGGGATAGCTTCTCGGGTAATAAACTAGTCACAAGTACAAACGGGAAAAGGCAGGGCCAATTTAGAGCCAGAGAAAGGAAAGGTCCATTCATACCACTGGACAGCCACCAACATGCAGGTGCTGGAGCTGGAGCAGGTCCTGATCCCTATGATATATTGAGAATATTACATTTAAGTATCTCAATGGGGGGGTGGCACGGTGGCGCAGCAGGTAGTGTCACACAGCTCCAGGGACCTGGAGGTTGTGGGTTCAATTCCCGCTCCAGGTGACTGTCTGTGAGTTGGTGTGTTCTTCCCATGACCACGTGGGTTATGAGCTGTCTTTTGCGTGATGACTTACTTTTAAATATTTATGTATGTCAGTTACTGAATACAAGTCACTGCATGACATTAATTGGCTCTGACTGAAAGCTTTTTGAAAGACCCTGGGGCATTATGGGAAATGCAGTTCCTATAGTAAATGTACTTTGCGTGTCCTGTAGTTCTCAACAATCCAGGATAAAATAGATTTTTTACTGCTGTGATTTTAGTGGGGCATGGCAACATTTTACTGGGGCAGGTAAACTGGGTTTGAATATTCCCTAATCTGCACTTTTAGAAATATAGGTGCTGGGTCCTGTTAAGGGTTGCCATAAAAGAACCACTTTTGGTTCCATAAAGAACCATGTTGCTTAACAGATTTGTGAGTATGCAGAACCTTTTTAAAGGTTTAAAAACCTATTATTTGACCTCAAGTTCATTGGTCTTGAAAAATGTATAGTTCTTTATTAAACCAAAAATGGCATTGCAAAGAAGAACCTTTTATTTTTAAGAGTGTGGAAACAAAGTCAGAAGACACATTCATTGCTTTGTTTTTCTTTATGATTGTAGTTGTAAAAGGATACAAGAGCAGGTAAAGAACATTGGCCACGTATGTCACAGGTTTGTTGGTTCAGACTAACTGTAAACTATAGGCCTTATCATAACCCCAACCCAAACACTAACACGGGGCATGACCCTAACCCTAATCCTTACCCTAACACGCCGTATATATAACCCAGGCAATAAACAACAGAGGTACTTTAAGTAGCACCATATGCATTTTGTACTTTAGTTGCACAAACCTATGATCTGTTGGTACAAGTTGACAAACCTGTTTATTACATGTCAGTTGTAATAGCAGGTTGCAGAAACAGATATAAAGTATCATAACACACGAACAGGACATGAGTTTTATGACAATGTGCTAGACCGGACATGATTACAAGCCTCGTCATGTGAGTCAGAGTCCAGTCATGAGGCTGGGTTGATACTGAGATTTGAGTGAAACAAAATGGCTTCCAACAACCTTTGAGGCTTTCATTATAAAACACCCTCAAGCCTCAAGGCCAACTGAAGGCGTACGTCCTGTAGATTTAATGTTTAAAGGAACGAAGTTGAAGAACATGAGGTAAGGAAATAGAACTTACTAAAACTTTGACTGGATTCGCTTTTCTGATGATGACACCAGGTGTTGCAAAAGTCCCATTTCCCGTGTCTCAAAAGTCTCGTAATAATTAGTTTAAAACATGAAATTAGTGTTGTAAAAGATTGTCTACATGTATCAGAAAATAAAATGTAATGTTTTGATTTATGACATTTATTTTAGTATATATACTCTACAGCATTTCTTTTAGGACAAATGATTATCATATTCTTATTCAAAAAATAGGTTAGGTATAAATGTCATTCATAGTTGATAGCACTTTTGCCTAGAAATACATGGTAGGCGGTCTCTGAGTTATGCACAATGTTGTATACAGTAGACCAGACATAAAAGGTTGCGTGTTCTCTGGGTGTATGTTTGTTTGCAGAACTCCGTGAACACTATGGAAATCAAACAGGACATCAGTCAGCTCATGAGCTGGAGCAAACAAGACAGAGGCTCTTTTGAAAACGCAGAGGAGTCTGATGAACAACGAGTGGCCAGTGACTTCAGCTGCATCCACAGCAAAGGTGAGGCACTGAGCTGGAAGCTGAGAAAAAGAGGTGTTGAAATCTCAGAGTTTCCCTGTTCATTGTAAAATGGCAGCTGAGCAGAAAAACAGTCTTTGTAGTCACACAGAGAATATTAGGCAATTAGTGGAAATAAGGTAATGTCACTCAGAATCTACCTGTTAGCTGCTGGACTGGTAAGGTATTGTGGGAACTCGGTTTTGGGGTTTTACTTTGCTTACTGTAGTCTTCCACCTCTCCTTCTCCTCCTCTATCTCATCTCTCTCCCTCTCACTGCTGAATGAAGAAACTCATATGCTTGTTTTCAATCTCTCTTTATTCATTTTCTCTCACCTTTCAAATTGACACAATTAAATATGTATTTCACTGATATTCTGGATTTTAGCGTCCTATTTCAACACATGGAATTGTGTTGGAATGAACTGTGTGTAAACTGTTACTTGCACAACTGTCAGTTGGAATTATATTAAAAACACTTGGGTTATTTTTATGTTTTGCTTTGTTTCATTTTGTTTATTTTGCTTTTTTCCCATTGTACCAAACTGAACCGAACCATGAATTCCATTATGTGGTGCAAACTGGACTATTACATTTTTGTGTACCGATACACTCCTTATACACACATGGTGATTTTCTACGTATTTTATAGAACTACTTCCAAGTATTTGCTGGAAAAATGTAAAACATGTAATATAAAATATGCCATCATGATTGCACAGGCTATATTTGATGTTTTACTCATTTTCCATCAAACCAGCACTTTTCCCTGAAGAGGAAGTTTTTTTTCTGTTTTCTTAAACAATCAACAAAGTTCTGTTTGACCAGGGGTACCCAATCTTTGAACTTTTGTTTATGCTTGTAGGAGTATAAAGGGGAGCTCTTGTTTATTCAGCACACATAAAACCTAAGTGTTTGATAAAAACATATATTTCTTCCCAAAAACAAAAGACAATTCCTCTGCTGCCTTTGTTGCTTTCACCATTTTGAGCTGCATGCACCTGAGGCTTTTACCACCAAGTCAGATTTAACAAAAAAAATAAATAAATACACAAAGTGACTGTGTCTTCCATAGCAGTGGGGGTGTTAAATGACAGCAATATACAACTTCTTCTGGTTCAAAAATCAGTCTGTTTCAATTCAGTTCAATTGAGTTTTTGCCCCAAAACAGTAAAAACAAAACTTGAGGGTAAGTAGTTCCTACAATATAAGAAATAAAATAAGAATAAGCATGACAAAAACTTAAGAAATGCCTAAAAATATGAAGAACCGCTGAAATCAAGATTCATCATGAAAAACACGAAGAACAAAGACTTAAATATAATACCTATAATGATAATAAAGCTAGAACTCCTGAGAAGTTTTACCAAAATTAACATCATGAAATTGAAAATGAAAAGAACCAAGACTCAAAATGAGAAGCCTCTGTAGAATCATGAGGACTTTCCACAGAGAAGAATCAAGACTCAAAGATAAAACTTTATGAGAAACAGCTACAGGGAGGATCTAAGACTCAAAATAGGAAAGTTTCTAAAAAATATGAAAAAGAACCAAGATTTGGTGATAATACCTAACCAAACTGCTGAGAAGACCCAAGAAATCTCAATAATCCTTCTTTAAATGAACAGTTGAGAACCAAGACTGAAAGATAATATGGGACTTATGGTAATCAAGACTCAAAATCAGAAACCTCTCTAAGATCATGAGAAAAAACTTCTGGGAGAAACCAGGATGAGAAACTGAGAAACTGCCTAAAAGCATGGGAGGGACCAGTGAGAACATCATATCAAGGACAATGCCTCTATAAACAATAACCACTGAGAACCAAGAGAGAGAACCCAATGTTCAAATTCAATGGTTGTCCTCACACCATGCTACCAGCCTGGTCACCTCCCTCCTGTAGGCCTCTTCATCTCCATCAGTGATGCGTCCTATCACTGCAGTGTCATCTGCGAACTAGAGGATGATGTTGTCCTTGTGATAGGCAACACAGTCATGGATGAACAAGGTGTAGAGGATGGGGCTGAGGACACATCCCTGTGGAACCCCAGTGTAGGTGGTGATACTGGCTGAAGTCCTGTTGCCAACCCTGACGGACAAGTCCAAAAGCCAGTGGCAGAGGGTGGGGTGCAGGCCGAGTGTGGACAGTTTGTCGGTAAATTTGTGAGGGATGACCATGTTAAAGGCAGAACTATAGTCCACAAAGAGCATCCTGACATAGGAGTCTTTATTTTCCAGGTGAGAGAGAGAATAGTGGAGGGCAGCAGCGATGCAATCTGAGGTGGATCTGTTGGCACGATAGGCGTACTGCAGGGGGTCCAGGGAATCCGGTATACTGCGCTGGATGTGGGTCAGCAACACTCTCTCAAAGCACTTAATAATGAGTGCCACTGGCCTGTAGTCATTCAGGCAGGTGGGGGGTTCTTGGGGAGGGGGATGATGGATGTGGTTTTGTAGCAGGTTGGAACGATGCTCTGGCTGAGGGACAGGTTGAAAATGGAGGTGAGAACATCAACTAACTCGTTGGCACATGCTCTGAGGACTCGCCCCGGAATGTTGTCTGGTCCTGCCGCTTTGCGAATGTTAATCCTTCTAAGAGCTCTGCATACCTGGCCTGATGATACTGAAGGTGGGGAGGAGAGGGCTTGTAAGGACTGGGTGTGTGCATGCCTCTCAGTGCTGCTGCTGGAGGTCGCAAAGCGAGTGTAGAAGATGTTGAGGTCATCCGGTAGGCTGTCTGTGGAGCTGATGCTGTGGGTGGTGGTCCTGTAGTCTCTGATATGCCGCAGGCCTTGCCATATCTGCCTGGAGTCAGCAGTGGAGTGGAAGCTGTCCAGATTCTCCCTGTACTGCCTCTTGGCTGCTGTGATGGCTTTCCTCAGTCTGTACTTCGCAGCTTTGTACTCAGTCTCATTGCCTGATTTGAATGCCAGAGAGCGTGCCCGCAGCATGTGTCGTACCTGACTGTTGATCCAGGGCTTCTGGTTGGGGAACCTCTTCAACCGTAATGGTGGGCAGGATGTTGTTCACACAAGTGCTGATGTAACCAGACACGTGCTCAACATAGTCCTGTATATTAACACTATAGTCCTCCATAGTGGCTGCAGCTTTAAACACATCCCAATCTGTTGTAGCAAAACAGTCCTGCGGGATGTCCTCAATCTCTGGCGTCTATTTTTACATATAAATATGCTGTAAATGGCTTCAAACTGTACTGTGTTCATGGAATGACAGGTTTATGGTGATGCCGAACATTTTGTGTCAGGAAACCCATAGCAAGTATTTATGATTACTTAATACCTCAGCATGGGATTAGGCATTCTGTTGGTACAGTGTGTAACATATCGTTTCAATGGAATTATACTTTACTGTCAAAGGACATCATTTCAGAGATAATCAAGTCTGGATGCTCTTGCTGTTTTTAACTGTCACTATAATTTCATTGCAGTTTGGCTTGTATTCAATCTAGTGACTCATATGCACAAATATATGCAAGTTGCTGTTTAAGATTTGCACCATGACTCTTCCAGGCTGCTCTCTACTGGAGATTCAAATTCATAATCTCCATCCTTTATCATGAAAACCACAGAGGTCCACTGTATAAACATTATTGACTCCATCTGTTTATTCAAGCCACAAAGAGTGAGATCATAAGGAACTGAAATTGATTCATTACAAACATAAAGAATCCAATCTAATCTAGGCTTTTCTCTGGTCAGATCTGCTGCCAGCTGAGAACGGCGAAGAGGTGACCAAACACTTCCTGCAGGAGCTGCTGAATATCCTTCTTGCATACATCCAGAAGTCCGTGAACCGCAACTCTAAAGTGCTGGACTTCCACCACCCTCACCAGCTGAAGGAGTGTCTAGAAGGCTTCAGCCTGGACTTACCTGACCACCCTGACAACCTGGAGCAGCTCCTGGGAGACTGTCGGGACACCCTTAAGTATGGAGTCAAAACAGGTTTGCAATAATTTACAGTAGAAGTTTTACAATGGCTTACATTTTATTTTAAATACGACATGTAAAAAAATATAATCAGAAACTGATGTCTATTCCTAACCATTTCTGTATGATTTACAACACATTCCTGTAAAAGTAACTATGCCAGAATACATTTTAAAAGGTGTTTCTATAATGTACAACTGTAATTCAAAATTCAAACATTTTCCCACTGTTTTTTCTTTGTTATTTTATTTTGTTTTGTTGATTACTTTGTTATCAGAATTAACGTTTTTAAATTATCTAAACTCTCAGGTACTTTTGGATAAAATATCATCAACAAACAAACTGATCACATGCTTTTGCAGCATTTTTTCCTGATGAAACTCTTAACAAATGCAGTGATGTATAAATTCTACTAATTTTTAGGTTATTTTTCATGAATTAGAGCAGGATAAAGTTTGAAGTTTGAATTAACATTATACATTACATTTTTTTGTTTGTTTCTTTGTTTGTTTTTGTACACGTAACTGAACGAGAGGAAAAAAAGCTTAGATATTTGGATGTCTTTTTGAAGGAGACATGAAAGCCAATCAAAATACAGTTAATTTACATACACTTTAACTTTTATTGTTACATTAGATACATAGAAAATGGAGTATCAAAAACTCATAGTGGATTCCTGTGCTGATGTTATTGTTACCCCCTCCCCAGGTCATCCACGCTTCCTCAACCAGCTCTCCACTGGACTGGACATCATTGGACTGGCAGGGGAATGGGTCACTTCAACTGCAAATACAAACATGTAAGTACATTTCTGTCCATTACTTGGAATAGTTCAGATATCAATGGCACTGACTAAGGGAAAAATCTAGAATCAAAGGTAGCAGACATCAGTGAGTATGGCATGTTTCTGGCAGGTTCACCTATGAGATAGCACCAGTGTTTATCCTCATGGAAGACGTGATCCTGAAGAAAATGCACTCTATTATTGGTTGGTCTCAAGAAGAAGGAGATGGAATCTTCTGCCCTGGTAATAAACCCATATCTACAGCCCATATCTAATGATACATGTTTGCCCTCTTATTTCATATGCAATTAACCAGACAAAATATTACCACTGTCAAAAGTAATTAGTTCTTACTCCAAGCTGATCCAGCAGGTCAGCTACTCCCTATATCATGGGTGGACCAAGAGAAATGCACCAAAATGACTTGAAATTACATCTCTTTGCATTAACTAGTGATAAAAGTTAAGAATCATTTGGCTTACCCTGTTAAATTATCACTGTTTTCTTTCCTGTTGTTACTACCCATTTTTGCTTCAAATCTGAACTTCTCAAAGTTGATAAAGGGGCATGCACTGTTTCAGTAGTACACACTCCTGTAAAATATGTGGTGGGACCCCTTAGTATTAGTATCTTTAATTCAGGAATAAATTGTACATTATTTATTGAAATTGTAAAGTTTTAAGTTGAATTCATCTCATGAATAAATTTTAACTCCAGACTTATTTTGTTCTGTTTTGTAGGAAACACTAGGCTCTAAAACACAAAAATGTGTTATGACTTAGCCATGCAGGTTCCAAACTGCTATAGCCTCAAAACATTATATAAATAAATTAAAAATTAAAGCCACTCACAATATATCAATATTTCTGTTCATTTTAAAGTTACACTACAGAATTAATATTTACTCGTGCTAAAACTAATAAAATATTTATATAGTAAAGCAGTTTAATAGTAGTAAAAACTCCTGAGGTTACACTGGGTTTGGACGCCCCTGCAGCAGACAAGAGTTGACACTGTAGCATACGATACATGAAAATATTTACATACGAAAATACACTCACAAAAAAAGCATGGGTTAAAGGTATTTAGCTTCTTGGCTGCATTGTGGGAAACATTCTATTTCACCCTTAACTGCATTATTTTATTCAGGAGGCTCGATGTCTAACCTTTACAGCCTGTTGCTGTCCAGATATCACTTCTTTCCAGAGGTGAAAACAGCCGGGATGCATGCCCTGCCTCCTCTCGCTCTCTTTACCTCTGCACACGTGAGTTCACTCCCTCTCTCAATTTCTCCCTTGCTCATATGCAATTATCTTAACCCTGCTCATCCACAAATGAGCCATATTATGTATCTGTGCCTTGTATTTAAATATTAGCCTACATTAGTCTGCATCCTCTGGTGTGAAACGTGCTTTTCTATGAGTGGCTATATTAAGAATTCCCAGCTGAAGAACACTTTTTGATGTCTGCCCTGTTTTCAACTACCCCACCCCAGAGTCATTATTCTATCAAGAAGGCTGCAGCCGTGCTGGGGATTGGCTCTGAGAATGTTATTTTAGTGAGGTGTGATGAAAGGTAAGAATGAAGCCAGTGATTCTGATGTTCTGTCCTTTGGGGTCGCTTTATTAATGCTAATGTACTGCTTATGTCTCTTTATAAAGGGGCAAAATGATTCCAGGAGAACTGGAGTCCTGTATCAGAAAGGTGGAGGACAAGGTCAGTCAAATATCTATTTTACAGTTTATTAGATCCATCTTTCAGCTGCTGCACCCACACTGTACCACACTTCCAGTCCAGTTAGCGATCATTTACCATGCCAGTATATAAAAAACACGGACTCCCTCGCGCCTTGTGGGCTTCTGGACCCACCGTGACCCTGATCAGGACGAATTAATTGGTAATCACAAGATGAATGTATAAATTAACAGAAGCACATTCTGTATATGACTCAGTGAGGTGAAACATAATATTAATCCATGCCAACCAAATGGCAGCCAGTCATATGTCTAACCTTTCTTGGTTGGGGTTTGTTATCCATAGGTTTGTAATATTAAATGAGCTCCAATCCACTTGTGGCGCTGTTTTGCTAAATACACTTTAACTCTTTGTTATGGTTCTGGAAAAGTGCTTCAGAAACAGTGCTGTAATCTGTTGGAGTGTGAGGGGTTAGTGTTAGGATTTAGGGGGAGGTTTCAAGGCTGATTTTTCTAATTGAACAACCCCCAAATTCCCATGAACACTCATGAATATATTTAGTATTCATTTTACAAGTTCAAATTATATTTAGTTCCTGTTGTACAGACACTGGGACACTAGGGACATTAGTGGAACACTATGGGCAGTCCGTAAATAAATAAATATATATATAATTTTTGTGTAATCACATTTTAATTCTATACCTTTCTTACATCTGTCAGGATTAGTGGATTATACTGATACACTGAGCTTATTGAATGCCCCTCGTATACGTACAGATTCACTCCGTTCCAGAAGCTTTCAGTGCAGTAGACTGTACAAGAGAATGGTGTGTTGATGTGCTGTCACTCTCCTGTTCTAGAAGGTGGTCATTAAGGTGGTTAAATATTTCCATAGTACGAGTGTGTCTGCTCATACTTAAGCTGGGTTTAACATAAGCCTGATTTAACACATGGACCTGTGTAAATATCTGTTTGACATCTG
Source organism: Hoplias malabaricus (assembly GCF_029633855.1). NCBI lineage: Eukaryota > Metazoa > Chordata > Actinopteri > Characiformes > Erythrinidae > Hoplias > Hoplias malabaricus. Next base: position 4,709,792 of record NC_089818.1, read on the forward strand.
TGTGTGAGAAAAGGGAACCAGATTTGAGATTTTAATCATGTGACAAGTTCATACAGTGTTAGGAGTCTTACCAAGGACTGAAGCCCAGGTGGCTGTTTGTAAGACAGTCCACTATTCCAAATGCTACTGTGTATTTAGTTGCATTATTTTGCAGCAAATTTTTAAAAAGTTACTAACATTTCTGGAAATTCAACCAAAATATTTCAGCTGAAGAACCATCTTCTTGTGTCCTCAGGGTCTGGTTCCCTTCTATGTAAATGCCTCAGCTGGAACCACTGTGTACGGAGCAATTGACCCTCTGAACGACATCGCTGACCTCTGTGAGAGATACGGCCTGTGGATGCATGTTGATGTAATTATTCATTCGATATCTTTGTCCATACTTTATATTCTTCATTGTTTATATTTAAAATCGAAGAGTAGAAACGGGTGTGTAGGTAAACAGAGGTGGTCTTCCTCTTTCAGGCAGCGTGGGGAGGAGGCCTGCTGTTGTCCAAGAAGCACAGGGTCAAACTACAGGGCATTGATAGGTAAATCTACTACTAGTAATAAAATCTTCATAGAGCTGAGGTCCAGAACTTTGGATGCCTGATAATGTATCTGACAGTCACACCAGCCGGCCATTTTAAATATATATATTTGTATATATAAATAAAGAAAGGTCCCAAATTACCTCGGGGGTGTTCTTCCCTCAGTTACAGTGGTGAGGCTAATTGCTTGTAGGTCTTACCAGGCTAGGCCTTTTGGTAAAGAAGAAACCCATTAATCAAGACAGCTTTCATTTCCAATCCACTTCAGGGCTTCATCCATCACCTGGAATCCTCACAAGATGATGGGCGTCCCACTGCAGTGTTCAGCCATTCTGGTGCGAAAGAAGGTCAGTCAAATCTCGACAGCTCAAAACTTGCGCATGTGGATTACAACCTTTGCCCAACTCTAAATGAACCTGTGTTTGTGTTGCTGTCAGGGTTTACTTCAGGAGTGCAATCAGCTGCGTGCCGAGTATCTCTTCCAACCGGATAAGCACTACGACATGTCCTACGACACCGGAGACAAGAGCATCCAGTGTGGGAGACACGTGGACGTCTTCAAACTGTGGCTCATGTGGAAAGCTAAGGTACAACAAGCCTTTTCTAATTATAGTTATATTTAACTCTGAAGTATTGGTTGGAAACGAAAGGGATAAAATCTTAAGAGGCCCATAGACACAGCTAAGCTACAGGGTACTTTAATTAGGCCTTCAGGAGCCGGACAGGAGAACTTACATGTCATATTACCTACCTAAATGTAACACCTTATTCGACATTGCATAGCAGTACAATACAATTTAGATGCCAAAGTTAACAGTGGCAGTAAACACACACATACTACTGATTAGAAACAGTGAACACACACACAAAAAGCATCTGGCAGCCACATTAGCACCTCTGGAGCAATTGGTTGTGCAGCCATGGATGTTTAGGGAGGAGAAATATTCGCTACTTCTCAAGCATTTAGGCCACAGCTGCCTTCTTAAGTAGATACTAATATAATGAAACATTTAATGTGTATAATAAAATGCATATGATTATGTTTATATTCAGTTTAAATCAACACTAACTTAAAATTAGAAATACCATAGAGGGGCTATTAGAAGAATTAAGGTAGAGATATATTTGGTTTTGATTTCTAATTTTGTGACACTTATATCCTGCACATACTATAGTTCACAAACTAAACTACAGTTCTAAAGTTTGGATTCACTTGAAATATTAAAGGCTTTTATATTGTACTGTTACAGAATAAAACATATACAAAATAAAAATAAAAGCATGGAGGTGGGCGGAGTTATGCTTATGCTGCCATGGCCAATTTGCTCTCACCAAGCCCACAGTTGGTGTGCCTCCTGCTGATAGCTGTGTTTACATGCATCGCCTGTAAGATTACACTAATAATGGTTTTACATAGAGCCCATGAAAAATTTGCATAAAAGTGGGAGCTTTGTATAGTACTCAACATGACTGTACAGTAAACATGTACCATGCAAAGACATGCAAATATTGTGCATTTCCACTGAAAGCCCACATTGAAACTTATTGTTCCATAGATCGTCCGTCCTTCAGAAACAATCCAGGATATGCATAAGTAGTTTGTCCCACTTTGGTGCAGTTACAGCCTCTACAGGTATAAGGCTACTTTAATGTCAGAACACTGCTGTGATGATTTGATTGCATTCAGCTATGAAAGCATTAGTGAGGACAGGTACTGAGGAGTTTCATTCTTTACCTGTACACCAGCAAGATGGAGTGGTACCGTGAAAAAGTGGTGGTCTTCATACACTGAAGACGTGTCATGTCTGAAATTTGAATTTTGTACACGGGAAAATACTAAAGATAATGATATTTGACACTTTTGAGTCGCCAATCCACCTACCAACTCCTCACAGACAGTCACCAGGAGGAAACCCATGCAGACACAGGGAGAACACACCACACTCCTCACAGACAGTCACCCGGAGGAAACCCACGCAGACACAGGGAGAACACACCACACTCCTCACAGACAGTCACCCGGAGCGGGACTCGAACCCACAACCTCCAAGTCCCTGGAGCTGTGTGACTGTGACACTAACCTGCTGCGCCACCTTGCCGCCCAATGATATGAATTTATGGTATTTAAATGTATATCCTGTGGGTAACACTAGTGCCCTGACATTTTGACATTTAGTAGGATAGATGTACAGTGTACAAGAGAGAAGTTTCTGATAAAATGCCCAGAGATCTTATAACCAAAGCTCTGGAAATAGTGACAGTTAATAGCCACCACACAAAGATGGCCAGACTATAGTTATAACTGACCCACATCTGAATGAATGTTCTCCAGGGCTCTGAAGGTTTTGAATCTCAGGTCAATCACTGCTTGGACAATGCAGAGTACCTTTACTACAAACTGAAGAGCAGAAAGGACTTTCAGCTGGTTTTCCAAAGCAAAGTAAGTGACCTTGCATTCTGAAAATATGTCTTGGTTTGTTTCTTTGTTTGGGTTTAATTATAACGTTACCGTTGAGGAACTACTGTGCAAAAGTCAAAGGCCGGTCCATTGTTCAGAAACCCTCAGCTTCTTTTGTTTCTATTTCCTTTTCTCACTGAGGGCTTCTTGAGAGCTCCACATTCATTCTCTAGCAAGCCATGGATGCTTCTTAAGAGTCCCATATCAGTGATTACTGTGTTGCTGTGAGCAACAAAATATTGTTCTATTGAATGAATGAAGTTGGTCTTCATTCAAGCTGTGCCCAACAAAATTGATTGATCAGACTGAAGGCCCACCTGGACCCGTCACATCACTTCTTAATCCATACACAGGTTTTGGCCTGCATTAATTCCAAAGGGTTCCCCTTAGGATACAACTGGCCGAATGTTTGACACACATCTGAAGTTCTTTCATAAGAACATAGATACCATATAAACAACCTTAGATACAGAGTTTTCTGCTCCTACAGCCTTTAAGCTGGAAGCACCAAACTTTCCAGGATCATAGTTATTACTGAATAGTGTGCTTCTGCTTTTCTAAGACGGTGTCTGAAGGGTGCGTCTCTGCTGCAGTCGACAGATAACTTTGGCAGCCACCACAACACCTTTGTAGTTTCGCCCTAAACTGCCCTCTCCAGTTTTTTTGTTCTTCCTTACATTCGTCAATATAAAGGTGCTACAGGATCTGTGAGTGATGCCATAGAAGAACCACATTTGTTTCCATAAAGAACCATTTTAGCGGTTATGTTTAAATGGGTAAAGAACCTTAAGACTGAGTCATGGATTTATAAACCTCAAAAGGTTCTTCACACATGCATTTCTTAAACAAACATGGTTCTTTATGGAACCGAAAGTGGTTCTTCTATGGCATTGCTCTAGAACCTTTGAGTAACTCCTTTGACTGGATGCTAAATCAAAGACAGTCTCTGACTACTGCACAGTACAGTACATGGTTTTGTTACAAATGTAATGCTTTATTAGTTTATTGTAATTGGTTTCCTGTACTTCTTCAATCATGTCCTAACTACCTTCATCTCCAACGTCACTTTAGCCGGAGCACAGTAACGTCTGCTTCTGGTATCTCCCAAACCGAGTGAGGAACATGCCCCTGGGTCCAGAGAGGGACAGAGAGCTTCACATGGTAATGACTAACTGACTACTCTCAAAAGTGTCAAGAAAAAAACAAAAACCACACCACACCCTGACAGCTGTGGAGCCTAGAATTAAGAGCTGACCCCAGTTTCACATCGACTGTTTTGTATATAACAAAGGGCTTTGTTTTGATTAATGTCTGCATCTTTAGACAGTGGAATTTCACTGAATGTTGAAACATTAGTTTCGCCGCTTCACACATCAGGGTCTCTGGGCCCTGGGTGTGATCCTACTTTATTTGTGCCATAGTCTTGCCATTGGCTGCTGTACATTGGTGTGAGTTGAGGGGACTGTGTCATATACGCACTATAATACCATCCACAGCCTGAATTAGACTGAATTTGGGGCTGATCTCTGCTGGGACACAGATGGCCACCATCGACTGCTCTTTGTTTATTAAAACACATCACCCTTTCTCTTAAGGTGGCTCCAAAGATCAAGGCAAAGATGATGGAGAAAGGCGTGACTATGATCAGTTACCAGCCGCTCGGGGACAAAGTGAATTTCTTCCGCTGTGTGTTCTCAAACCCGGCCACAAAGAAGGAAGACGTGGACTTTCTCCTGGAGGAAATCTCCCACCTTGGGTCAGAGATTGACAGCTGAAATATATGAACCTAAGTGTCTATCCTTCCTGTACTGCACTTTCTATAGACTTCAATAGGATGTCCACCCTGGTATATAGGTCAGTTGAAGACATTTCTGTTGTCCCTAAGACTGGGCATCACATGTTGATTTAGTCTATCCCTGTTCTTTATTGGTAAGGACTTGATAAAGCATTGATGTGAATAATGACATGTTGGTCCCACTTTATATTATGTATGTAGTAACACTGTAATTACGCATTAATGAACGTATACAGGGTAAGATAACAAACACCCAGCACATAATACATTCAGCTACGTTCTAATATCCCTAAACGACCATGACCACACAAGTTTGAAAGGTCATTCCTAGCCCCATTGGCACAGTTAATGAATGCCCAGTGCCACTAGATCCATGGGGATTTTACCCATTATATCAACAACACCTATATTTACCCACTCTGCTGCACCTGCGCAGTCAATCATCCCCTAAACTGCAAAATCCATACAGGTCGCCCTGGCAACTAAAGACAGCATCTATCCCACTGTAACTATAAGTGATGTTTATAGATCGATGGTTAATGCGCTAATTATTGCGTTTCATTAAAAAAGTATAACTTTGTAATTACTACATAATTATAATTATGTTATAACAACTAACGCTAACTAATGTAATTACAAGTGATGCATGGTTGGTTACAACTGGATTGTTAATACACATGCACCAGATTGAATTAAACACTTGTGTGTGTTTTTACACATCAGAGTTTAAAATACATTGGTTATAACATGGTTATAAATACGTTTATTATAATAAAGTAATATAAAGTAGGATCAAATGTAATTCCTATATATACAGGAGATATACATCATTCTCTATAGTGTGTTGAACGGTTTCAATCAGTGTTTATAGATTTTCAGCATTAGATTTCAGCAAACGGAACTTATTGTTCCGTTTTATTTATGTTTAGAAATTAAGGAAATAAATCTATGATATATATTTGAATGTTTTGTTATTATTAAAATTACTCAAATATGAGAATTATTGGTTCTCTTCACTCATCAATGTTTAAACCAATGCCTCAGTTATTGAATTTTAAACCTCCACACAGTGCCAAAGGTTTTCAGGCACACAATATTTCTACAGCCTGGGGAGTTAACAGGGCGGCTGTCTGACTTCACTGCAGCAGAAGCTTCTGCTCTCCAGGGAAGGCTTGAACACTGCTGTGAGGATTTGGTGGGGTTCAGCCACAGGGTGAGGTACTGATAATGGAATGTCTGGATATCAAATCCCACTCCTAATCATCCCAAAGTAGTGGGCGGAGCTCCATCACCATCAAAAGATGCAGAGACCCCTCTAACCAACACTAGGCACCACTGTACGCTGATGTGCTACTCTCCTTTCATGCTTTTGTTTTTTTTGGGAGCAGACACAAAACAAGTGCTCTGTTGAACATCAGGGTCCACACAGGTTCACTTTAATGTAAATTATGTCCAGATTATAAGGGGTGTCTACAGACTTTTGGCCAAGCAGTGTAAAAGTGAAAGCAGTAGTTTACAAAAGTCCTAGTGGCAGCTTCAGTAGTGTCTTTTTTAGCTTAAAACCGCCACCTGCTGTTAGAGATAGGAAATGTAACATGAGATGTACCAGATGTGTATGCGCTACTATGTGTCATATTGTTTAATAATAGTTACTATAATACAAATAAATCTAATTATTTCTAATAATGATCAGTAGTTTCTGTGTTGTATGCAGTGCACATCTACATTAATTGTCCAAAAATATACAGACACTTCTGCTTCTCACAACAGAGCAGGTTTGATTTGAGTGGTGTATGATCCTCAGCTGCAGTGGCGTCCTGTGTCCACTGATGAAGGACTAGTGGACGACCGACACACACTGTGCAGCGACAGATGAGCTACTGTCTCTGACTTTACATCTACAAGGTGGACCAATGAGGGAGGAGTTTCTCACGGAGTGGACAGTGGACACAGGGTTTAAAAACTCCAGCAGCACTGCTGTGTCTGATCCACTCCAACACCACCATGTCAGTGTCACTGTAGCACATGAGAGAGAACCCATCACACTCCTCACAGACAGTCACCCGGAGGAAACCCACACAGAGTGCACCTGAATGGTCAGCGGAGCTGGTAAAATGGACTATGAATGTAGAAATGGTGGTGGCGTTGTTTCTATGATTGTATTTAACTTCCTTGTTGATGATGCACTTCTAGAGCTTGGCCAGCAGATGGAACCCTTGGTAAACTCTAATCTGACCAAAGGCACACATTTGTTTAATAAACGCTCATCCTTTTTTATAAAAGTCTAAAGTATAAAGGCGTTTCTCCAAAGTCTTGTAATTCGATGTTATCTGTTCTTAGGTTTAATACTGAGCTTCATCCGTTCTGGATAAAATAATAAGGCGAGAACTCAGATGATTATCTGAAATTGAGCTCATTCCCAACCTTTCAGTGCCTGTGTGAAAAAACATGGAATCTACCAACCCACAAACTGTGAAACAAGACTTCCAAGTCATAAATCACAGGATAAAACAAATTCCGAAGTTGTTCTTTCTTTTACATTGACTGCAGAGACTAAACTATTCCCCACCCCCTTGTCTGAATGTCTCCAATCACAGACACCTGCAACAACTGCAGAGAAAAAAGAGCACACTGTAAGCCCGGATTTTATATCTACTTAAAAAAATTATGTACATTGAACTTAACAGTTTAAGTTTTATTGCATTACTATCAAATGTAAGTACATTATACTCATATTAGTACACATTTAAATGTATTAACAGTTTTAAGTTTAATGAACTTAAATTTGTACGTTTTTAAATGATTAACTTAAAAGCTTAAATTAAGGTAATTTAACAGAAAACTGGGGACTTTTTACGTGTAACCCCGCCATTTTATTTTTTCAGCTTGCTTTTGGCGCGTCAGGCCAGAGACGTTATCAGGCAAGTTGGAGTTTTAGTGCATTTCAACCAGTGTGACCGGCGTATTACGCAGTCCTGCAGATAATTTGGTAGACGGCTGTTTGCGAGCAGAGATGATTTTGTTTTAATGTCAAGCTTTTACTTGTTGACGGACGTGTTGTTTTTCAACTGTTGAAGGCTTTTGCAAGAAGTGTGGCGGAGTGATTTTTAACCGACGTTTAACCGACTTTGTAAAGTGGAATCTTTGTTTAACAAAGTCGACGAATATTTTTCACCAGAACGCGCTGTTTTTTGAGCGGCATTTTTTGTTTATACCAGTTTAACAGGCGGTTTCTGCTACAGTTCTTCTGCCAACTCGACCAGCGATTAATTTCGGATTAATCTCTTGTTAGGAAAGAAATGGATGTAACTTTTGCTCTTCGGAGAAAAGAAATGATCAGAGACAAGCCTGCCATCAGCCAAGTGGTACATCGCTGGCCAGCACTTTTCACAGAAAGCCAGGTTTGTATGACTGTTTTAAGTATTAAAGTATTGTCAATACAAAGGATGGTAGTCTTTTGTATTATAGATATATATTGAATCATTTTTTTTTTTTGTAGTAGATGTTCAGTTGTGCTTACATTTGTCATGGCTTTGTGTTGGTTACATTTAACCACAGGTATATGCATGGTTTGCTTTGCTTTATTTTTTAGGTATATTGCGAGTTCACCAGAGTGGTAGGAAAAAAATCTCAAAGAACAGTTCTTTGATGCCCTTGACGAGTTCTCTCCAAGGCTGATGGACCTCTTCAGAAAGAAGAAAGGACTTGCTGGTCAGCTTTTGGCTGACCTTTTACGACAGACAAAGGTGAGTTGTCAAGTCTATCCTTCTATCCATTTAATCTTCATTCATTCATCCATTATCTGTAACCCTTATCCAGTTCAGGGTCACGGTGGGTCCAGAGCCTACCTGGAATCATTGGGCGCAAGGCGGGAATACACCCTGGAGGGGGCGCCAGTCCTTCACAGGGCAACACAGACACACACACACACACACACATTCACACCTACGGACACTTTGGAGTCTCCATTTAATCTTATTTCCCCTACTTCCCTGCATGTTCTCTTTAATCTCTTCTCTTGTCATCTCCCTGTGTCTTTTGCTTTCATGGCATCTCTTCTGACTCTTTTTAGATAAATACTCATACGCTTCTTTAACTAACATTTGCTGTGTTCTGCATTTTGCAGACCACTGAGCCTGCAGACATCAGATGCCTTTGTCTTCGGGGCTTGCCAATCATCTTGGGGGATGATCCCTCTACCTTCTTCAAGACATCCTTTGTAAGTAATTGAATTTGTTGTAAATGTTCATTTTTTTCTGTTGAATTTTATTTTATTATTTTATAAAATATTAGTTTTTTACTAAATATTTAATTTGGTTGTCCAACCAATGGTTGTTGGACCATCTCTATTATTGATTTTTTTTCAGTTGTTTATATACACACCATTAATCGTATAGTTTTGACTGTTACACTTCAAAATCGTCTTCAGAATTACTTTAATGGAAGAGCATTGTCCAAAAAAAAAAAAAACATCCACAAATTATGTACACTTCATTATCAAACACGTGTAGTTTAAAAACAAAAAAGAAAACTTTATACATTTAAGCTAAAAAAAAATGGGTTATATTCTCATTTGCTGCTACTGTTCCACATTCAGACTGTGGGAGGCTGGAGCACAGGGTCATTGTGTAAAATGTCGTTATGCAGTTTGTGATGCAATCATTCTTTTTTCTTTTTTTTTTATATTAATATTTTTGTTTCTTTTAAAATTATGTAATACATTTTGGTAAGGAAAGACGTAATACCAGCTGCCTGAAATGGCTGCCCCATGTTAGCTACAAATAAATGTTTATTTTGTGTTCTGTATGCCGATTGAGTGAGGTGGTTTCAGCATGTACTTGTTAAACATGTTTTTGTGACAGTAAATTTCCAGAGTTTATTAGTAATGTTAGTCTTACACCAGCAATTTAAATTAAAGATATATCTGGATTTTAATCACAATTTTTTTGATGAGTTATTTGACTACATATGGGCTAATTGGTAAAATCATGTAAACAATTCTTCTGAAGTGTATCAAAGATACAGATTGATATAAACTAAATCTAAATCGGATTCTGCACTAGTTTATGCTGAGGAGGGGTAAATCTGTGTTAAAACACAGGACGCATATACACCAGAATAGTAAATATACAGGCCTGAAATTCTTCAAACCATTATTGGACAGAATTACATGGTTTCCAGATGTATATGGCAGTTTCCAGTTTCTATATGGCAATTCAAAGCAACTCTGGTATTTGGTGGACAACACATCAATTAACTTGATTGTTTTGTTTGTTAATTTAATTTTTTCTGTTAGGATGTAACTGACAAGGACTCATACAGCCAAACTTCAGTGGGACTCCTCTGTGTTGATCAGGAACACCCTCAAGTAAACCCATCCAAAGTGGGGATCATCTTGGAAGGCACTGTGGTGATGGATGACCCGGCCAATTTACCCCAGGCCACCTGTCTTCTGTTTGGTCTCATCTATGCTCTTCACCTGGACTACCCTAAGGGCATGAAAAACACTTTCTGCTTTATTCAGCAGGTAATGCTCAACCTGGGTAGTCGTGAACTGCCACCCAAAATTCAAACTTTAAGAAATCAGCTTGCTAACTGAATTCAGGAAGGTTACTGTTCCATGTACAAAATTTGTTATTTATATTTTTGCTCTTGTGCACTGTTTGCAGTGTACACAATATGGCCTAAAATTTGTGTGCGCACCTGTTTGGCTGTAATTTTATTAGAATTTTGTCATTAGGAAGCATAAGTTTAGAGAAGTCATATTCTCTGTCTGTTTTCTTTCCCAATGGCCACATTATCTATGTCAGGACAGCTTTAGCTCAGATTTAAGATTTAGCTCATTTTCTCAAAGGTCGTTTTCTCTAATTTTTTATATTTGTGAGTACAACTTTGTATACCATTTGAGCAACTAAGCCTGATTGTGATTTATTCAATGCTAATTCTATGTGGAATTGCTTAAGAAGGTTTCAGTTATGCGAGCAAATTTTCAGGGTAGTGCATTATGTCCCTTTGTTGATGTTATATTTCAAGGAAATAATAAAGCACAAAAAGAACTGTATTGGTCTGTCTTATATTTCCATTAATATTTCTAATCAATAATGAAGTTAAATAGGATTAAAAAGAAAATTAAGTAGAAATCAATTTAATTTATTTCAACTTAAGATATTAAGTAGAATCACTAAGTAAAGGAATTGGTATAACAAAAACAAAAAAGTTAAATCAACTTAACCTTTAGGTGTAACAACTTGACATTTTAAGTTAAACTGACTCAAGTTTTCATTGCACATTACTTAACTTTTTAAGGCAACCGGTTTCCTCAAATTTTTTAAGTAAACTCAACTTATCCGGGCTTACAGTGCACTGAGTAAAAACGGAGAAAAGGAAAACAGAGCAGAACCAAGTGAAAACCTTAAAAAAAAACAGATATTCTTCTCCTCATTCCTTACTGCTGTGCGCTAGGGGTCGGGGTGAACAGTGAGTGGCTCATTATCATTTAAAGGAACAGGCGCTGAAACCAGCCATTTAGGGGAGAACTCTGCTGCAGTGTTTGATCCTTGTGGTGTTTTGAACAAACCAGAACTGTGTTTACCTGGGGAAAAGGGGTACGTTTGCATTGTTGGTGGGTTGTTGGCTGCGACGTCTTGTTCACTTCCTGAAGCCTGCGATCTTGTTTAAGGAGCTGAAAGGAGAAAAGGATATAGACACAAGTGCTGTACACTGTACTCAATGTGTTAATACTGAATTCTAATAAAACACACTGTTGAGGACCAAGGTACGGTATTTTCCAGGAGGACTGTTTGTTTTCGGTGTAATGTTAATGATCTGTTTAAGCAGCCTTCGTACAGGTGATGTAGCAACGTTAGCTCAGAAAATGACACATGCTCCTGCTCCCAGACAACACCATCCATCACTCCAGGGAGAGTTTCTGCAATTGTGTGCAGTTTTGCTGCATGTGGAAAACATATGCAGATTAATGAGCTGTGGTGGACTCATGACAGTGGACACACAGGTCTGCAGGTACAGATGAAACACACACACACACACAGCTCGGATGAGACACCTGCATTTCAGACTGATGATGTCTCCTGACTCCATTCCTGGATTCATAATCCATCCACCCACCCATTCATCCATCCATCAGATCTCTTTACACGTTTAATCTTTTTCAAGTTTGCAGTTGTTCTGGGGCCGTCCTGGGATCATTGAGTGCCTGCCCATCACGGGCCTTCACACATTCACCCAGTCACTTACATAAGCACTCACACAGCCACACAGCCAATTCACCTACCAGAGTGTTTTAGACTGTGGGAGGAAACCCATGAAGACACAGAAAGAACACACCACACTCAACACAAGAAACAGTGACCCAAGGTAAGGATTGAACCCAGGACACTAAGACCCTGGAGCTGTGTGGCAGTGGTACGATTTAAAAATGTTTATTTATTTTTTTAATGTGTCAATACAATATTTGTCAAATAAATACTCATCTGCTGCTGATGTGACATCACTAAAAGGGTCAACACACTTGGAGGAGAACACTAATTAGCAATCTGATGAGGAACGCTGCGCAGCAGGTTAATGTCGCAGTCACACAGCTGCAGGGACCTGGAGATTGTGGGTTCAATTCCCGCTCCGGGTGACTGTCTGTGAGGAATGTGATGGGTTCTCTCTGTGTCTGCGTGGGTTTCCTCCGGGTGACTGTCTGTGAGGAGTGTGGTGTGTTCTCCCTGTGTCTGCGTGGGTTTCCTCCGGGTGACTGTCTGTGAGGAGTGTGATGGGTTCTCTCTGTGTCTGCGTGGGTTTCCTCCGGGTGACTGTCTGTGAGGAGTGTGGTGTGTTCTCTCCGTGTCCGCGTGGGTTTCCTCCGGGTGTTCTGGTTTCCTCCCATGGTCCAAAAACACACGTTGGTAGGTGGATTGGCGACTCAAAAGTGACCATAGGTGTGAGTGAATGTGTGTGTGTGTGTTGCCCTGTGAAGGACTGGCGCCCCCTCCAGGGTGTATTCCCGCCTTACACCCAATGATTCCAGGTAGGCTCTGGAACCACCGTGACCGTGAATTGGATAAGCGCTTACAGATAATGGATGGATGGATGAGATACGCTGGACTAACTGACACTTCCTTGGCTCTGGAGAGATTGGGGTAAAGTCTAATTCTTTACAAAAACAAATATCTTGTTTTATTGGACTATAATAAAATGAATTCATTTAAGACACAAATGCCTTTTCTTTTTATTTGTTTGTTTGTTTTTAGTCTGTCCCTTCCTTAGATGTAGAGATGAACAGAAAGAGACCTTGAGGTGTCCCCTTGACTCGTCTCTGTGCACTGTTCTAAGGGAAACATGAGAATTAGAATCAGACACACTTCAATTTTTTTCACTCAAACCACTGGAGAATTGCAAAGAAATTCATCCGTTACTGTTCAGACTTTTTCATTTGTCTAGATCAAGTTTGTTCTGAAAAAAATAAATAAAAATGTCTGTGGAGATTGCACCAGCGCAGTGTAATAGAGAAAGGGCTATTTTTACAGTGCTCCAGCGGGACAAATTTTGCATGAAATTTCCCTTTAGAATCCCAGCCAGTGTCTGAATGTGAAAGCAGGGCCTAGAGTGTACATCACATGAAGCTACTGACAGCTCCTGATGCTGGGGAAGGAGGGGCTATATCTAAAAAAACAACAATATGAGGTTAATATAAACTAGTATACACGTCATTCAATATTATTCCAACACAATTACTCCAAATATGGCCAAATAGCAAAGTTTTGTGTCTAAAGACAGACCTGAATCAACAAGAATAATGTAGCTGTATGAACTGGGACTCAGAGTCATGATTCATTAGATTCAGATTTGACTAAAATGTTTGGAAAGACTGAAGAGAAATTAAATCCAGTGTTGATCATGTCTTCCATCTGAGACCATGAGAGAACGGCTGGGCTACAGTAACCGGAGGAGTGTAGTGGATAAGGCCGCCTCCCTTAACTAATACACAAGGGTTCAGGTCTCAGTTTGGGTAGGAACACTGCTGTATACCAGTATAGAGCCCTTGGGCAAGACTCCTAACGCAATACAAACTGTGTGCAGGTGTTAAGTAATCTCAAATTGTAGTCAGTGACATTGTTTCACAGTTAACGTAGCTAACAATTAATCAGATAATATTGTCCTGTACGTGTGTTTTGTTTGTTAAAGTGCAGTCATTTACCTTAAAGGTACATTACAACACATTACAGAAATTACACAAACAATAGCAAAATTGCCCATTTGTATTAATTGGAGTTTTCTGTTATAATTTAGCTAACTGAACAATTAGTATTTAATAAAGTCTGGCCAGTGTGTGAAAGCCAAGCATTTCTATACATCAGTAAACACTAGCCAATGTAGCATTTGCCGATCTGGACCTTGGTCGACCCAGAGGCCAGCAACTGACCACAGCTTCACCTCAGATAGGAAGACGCAGGCGATGGGCATGTGAACGTAAACAGAATTGGGGCAAGCAGCATACCAGACTGCTCTAATGCTAACAGTGAATAGCGCTGCTCACATGGCCACGTCTTTCAAAACGTGTGGTAGATTGTGTGTTTGTAAACAAGACTTTTTTTTATCTTTATTCCACAATTCCATGAATCTATCCTGTGTTTTCCGTATCCTGGGAATCTAACCCTAGGGCCCTAACTGTCTTCTCCAGAAGGAAAGTTGATGTATATGTAAAATATTCCGCTAACAATCAAAGCTACCACCGCAGTGACTTTCCCTCCCTCTTTTCTGAGAGGACAGAACCCTCCGGACTGTAAGCTGTGTTCATCTAACTGCAGACCTAAATCACCACACCACACACATTCACGGAAAAAAAAAAGCCCAGTCAAACGTATTCTTCAGCACGGCCGCTACAACCAGTTCTACCCCTCCAGCCCGTCACGCTCTGAATCTGCTGTTAGAGGAGAACACCGCAGAGTGGGAGCTTCAGCCTTGGGTTAAAAGGGTGAGAGCACGCTCTCTGTCTAAACAATCTCCGTTTGTAAGAGCACAGCGTAATCTGACTTTGATCAGTGGTCAGACGGGCTGCTGATAGCATCTTTAATATCGCCTCGGACACAGCGATGCAACGCGATGACATTTAATTGAACGTTTCAGCATTGAGACGTCCTGCTGGGACTGAAACTTGACCTCGGCTCGTGCCTGACCTTCAGCTGCTGTAGTCACACACTTCAGAACATGCTCATGGACTGCAGGGACAGTGTATTTAGAAGCATACGTTTAGTCTAGTCTCCAGAAAAGTCAGCACTGATTGGACACTGCACTCTGGGGATAATCCACCTCACATCTGAGCATTTTCTTCATTAAAGACGACAGAAAAACATATCAAATGTTTAATTAAAAAGCACTGACACTGTCATATTCTAACAGTAATGCATTTTGTTTTAAGGTTAAACTTGATCAGTAATCATTACCCAGTCACTGCTACCACACAACAATTAACCATTAACATTGTTCTGCCCAAAACTGTAGATTAGTCACAATTTCAAAAGCCCAGTGCTGTACTTTCACAGCACATTCTCACACTGCACGCATTCATAACACAGTTCCTCTAAATTCTGTGTGTTGAATTGATAAGTCAGTGTACTTTGTGTGTTTTCAATATTGCATAGTTTCCACTGCTGCCCAGCTACTATTTACACCACTAGAAACCATAAATAAACAATCATATATTGCTATTTCTAATTGGAAACCTGTCAGCAGCAGCGCAGTTTACAAACCCATGGACCCTGGCCTGACGTTTTAGAGATTTCCTATTAACAATAGTTTAAACATCCCCACTCCCCACTGAGGGGCCCTCTCCATGAAGTATAAACAGATTCATTAGCATTTTGGGTTTGTATTTACGTTGTGAGTTCTATTTATATATAAAAAAAAAAAAAAAAAAAAAAAAAAAAAAAAAAAAAAAAAAAACCCTTTATAAAAACAAACAAAAAAAGCAATGACAAAATAACTATTTTACACTTTTCCTACTTAAGATACGAATTTCAAAATCAGAAAATCTAATTTAATTCCCGTTTCCCGTAGAAACCGTTTGCATTTTTTCATAAAAACAATTACAATTTTAAATTTTAATTATTTTTTAAACATTTATCGACTGATTGGCAAATGATGGGTCATTCATCTTTAGAAAATGATGCAGATTCTAGAAAAAAAGAAAAGAAAAAAGAAAAATATATATATACTGAATATATGCATCTTCACGTGTCCACATTCTCGTGACCACACCGTTCTCATTCACGTCAGTTGCAGTCTGTAAGACATTTCTCTTGTTTCTTATTTGCACTCTTCTTGGAAACCTTTTTCACTCAATATTGGACTAATGCTGTGAGCATTTGATGGCAGCAAGCAAAAAGAGCATCAGGAAAGTCAGGTACTGAAGATGAATGATGAGCTCTGGATCACGAACGGCATCATAACGTATCTCAAAGTCTGCCCCAGAGCCCAAAAGCTGGAAGATTTGAATTGAAAACTCCATTCTCTGACACCCAGCATTAGGCATGATGACCTCAGAGGGGTCTGTTCTATTGGTCAATGCTTTTCTAAGGAGAGTATATAGCCCTCGTAAAGTAGCAGAACTGTTCTAGAACAATTGTCCTTTCTTAGCAGGTCAAAATCTGGTGATCCAGTTGTCCCACTCCTCAGTCATTTCTTTCAGACCGTTCCTCCCTAAGTTTCCTTCAAACCAGAGCAAAAACAATAAGTAAACCAAGTATCAACGTAGGTCTTTCATCCGCAAGAAATGATGCTGAACCGCTTGGAGACGCAGGACATGTTGTGAAGGACGATGCCCAGCAGAAAAATGAGAATAACCGCCACCAGGAGGACGGTGCAGAAGCCGGTCCAGGCCGAGCTCTTTAGCGCCCCCTCTTCCTCCTCCTCCTCCACCACCTCCACCTCCAGATCCCGCTCATGGAGTCCCGACTCATTAGGAGCTTTGAAGTCAAAGCGGTACGAAGACTCCTCGGACAACAGGGCCTGCTCCGCGTCTCCAGGAAGAGACAGCAGGTAGCAACTGTTGCCAGGCAACCGGACGAAAACGGGGGCATGCTGGGAGGGGTGTGTCAGGGAGATTACGGACAGCATCTCTGGGTCGTCAGGCAGCTGGGCCACGGAAAGGCTGCTGGGAAGGTGAGTGACGCTCCGGCACCAGGGGCAGCGAATCTCCCGGTGGTTCAGCCTCATCTGGCCCAGGCACACGGAGCAGCAGGTGTGCCGACACTGCAGCATCTTGGGTCTTCTTCGCTGGGGGCTGTAAGGGTTGAAGCAGATCTGACACTCCAGCTTGGAACTCTGGGACAGCATCTCCATGGTGGACTGATGGTGCCCACTTCAACAAAGCCAGTAGCTCCTGGGGTTTGTTGTTGTTGTTAGCTAGTTTTATTTGGAATGGGTAATAAATTGAAGTAGTTTTAAAACTGCATCCAAATGTAAAAAGCACCTATGGATGTAGGGGACAATAGGCAGAGCTTTGGGCATTCCCAAATTCAAAAGTCTTTTTGGGGATATTTGGGCAATACTACAAGGGCTGTTTGAGGGGTTACTTGTTAAGAGGAGGGTTCTAAAAGTTCTAAAGTTCTACTGGAGAGCATGTATTACTTGTTCAGCTTTACTGCCTCCACGGTGAATCTTACGTTGATGGCGATTGTTCATAGATGATATAAACGACCTGGTCTATAACTCACTCACTCAGTCACATTTAGCAGGAAGAAGATTCTCCACAAGGGGGTGCTATCTGTACTCAGATATCTTCAGTGTTTTGGGTCAGTGACACTATTTAGCTCTTTCACTCTCACAATTTTCCTTCCATCACCTTCCAAACTTTTCCTTCTGTGCAAAATTTCTCCCAAAAACAACAAAGCAGACTGGCTCCAAATAATTTACGCTAGAATCTCCAGTGGCCCAGTCTTCTGATGATCATCAGTGTGGAGCTGTTATCTCTCTCTCCCTGTTGAGTGCTAAGGGGCTGATATCTTGATCTTTTAATCCATATCTGGCTGGATCTGTGGAATGAAGGGGAAGAAGGTTAGTGTCAAAACAAACTGTCATTATTTAATCCAATCTAAACCTCACACGGCCTTGCATATAGAGGGATTGGGGGAGGGGGACGCTATTTATTAGAAAGTGTGAACACTATCTGCCTCTTGTCACACACTCGAGTTCGGGCTATGTAAACACAACTGGCAGGGATTAAAGCTGTGTGTCAATTCACCTCCAGCTAAAATGGCACAGGAAGTAACTAGACTACTATGAGAGTGCCAAACAAAAGAGGTCAAAAGAATCAAGAAAAATAATCAAACTGACATCATTAGTGCCTTACTCCAACATGCTCAGTACAGGAAGCAGCTACACGGCTAGTGTAACATTCCCTGTCCCATGATTCCAGATCAGCTCTGGACTCACCGTGACCCTGATCAGGATGAAGTGGTTGTGGAAAATGAATGAATAAATTAGTGAAGGACGTATATTCAAAGGAAGTATGTTCCACACCGAGATCTGGAGATAGACTGTGTATTTTATATCTACTGTGATCTAAGGCTTTGCAGCGTATGTTCAAACATGACACCGGAGACAGCACCGTGAAATGCTCAAGGCAAATGTCTTTTCTTCTGGGCTTTGATTCGCATGTCAACATGAGAGTTTCTCACACAATGTGTCGACCTTAAATAAAGGATAAAAAGATCCGGGCTGAAGTGACAGCTGTTTAGATTTCAGCAAATAAAAAACATTTTAAAGTTAGTCCAATGACGACTTCCCTGGCTGTACGCTCTCTGGCCAATTTATCAGAAACAGTTACTTTTCAGCACTTTGTAGCACCACCTTATTGAACAGTGACTGTGGAGAGTACTGCTGCACAAACAGTTACCCTTCCTCTGAGAAATGAACCTTCCTCCCCAACATATTAAGCACAGTTTGAACTCAGGGTGTTATTTGAAGGAGCTGTCATTTTCATTCTTCATCAGATTATGAAGAAATCAATATATTGACACCTAGTGGCCTGCATGTATTTTAATACAGTCATCCTCCATAATTGGGAGCATAACCTAGTTCTGTCAGGGACTAAAAAGCAATAACTAACCATCGCTTAGATAAATATAAATATGGTTCACTGCTATTTGGTGATAATATTATTTGCTTTTCCATTAATCAATTTCCCCATTTCTTAATCTCCAAAGAAACATTCATTCATTCATTATCTGTAACACTTATCCAGTTCAGGGTCGCGGTGGGTCCAGAGCCTACCTGGAATCATTGGGCTGGAATCATTTTTGGACTGTGGGAGGAAACCGGAGCACCCGGACGAAACCCACAAAGACACGGGGAGAACACACCACACTCCTCACAGACAGTCACCCGGAGGAAACCCACACAGACACAGAGAGAACACACCACACTCCTCACAGACAGTCACCTGGAGGAAACCCACACAGACACAGAGAGAACACACCACACCCCTCACAGACGGTCACCTGGAGGAAACCCACGCAGACACAGAGAGAACACACCACACCCCTCACAGACGGTCACCTGGAGGAAACCCACGCAGACACAGAGAGAACACACCACACCCCTCACAGACGGTCACCTGGAGGAAACCCACGCAGACACAGAGAGAACACACCACACTCCTCACAGACAGTCACCCGGAGGAAACCCACGCAGACACAGGGAGAACACACCACACTCCTCACAGACAGTCACCCGGAGCGGGAATCAAACCCACAACCTCGAGGACCCTGGAGCTGTGTGACTGCGACTCTACCTGCTGCACCACTGTGCCACCCTCCAAAGAAACAACTCTTGGATTGTTTTGCTTTAATCAAAATGACTTAATTCCACTGGAATAACCTTTAGCTGAAAAGTAACTAAATACTACTTTTAAATTATCCTCTTATTTTCTATTCCATTTGTCTGTTAAGGGCTTATATAAATCTCATCTTTCCTCTTAAGGGGGAAATGAGTGGTCCTCTAGTAACACAATGCTGAGAACTGCTGTAATTCCTCTGAGGTTAAAAGCTGGTTGAGAAATACATATTTCCCTGGGGCAAAACGTTTCCGAGTGCGGAGCCACACTTTGTTGGATATTTTTGGGTCGGGAACCATTCTCACTGTAAACTTAGGGGAGAAAGTGCAAGAATACACAACGAATAATGATATCTTAGTGAGGATGTACTCCTGACACTTTCAGAGTGAAGCTTTTGACAGCACTAGACCAGCACTAGCACATGGAAACAATGGTTTATGATGTTTCCCCCAAGAACTAAACCAATGAATACATACACAACCAGTCATTGTGCACCTCTTCACAGTGGACCACAGCCCCATTCCGTGAACCTCAAACAGGGTTACAGCTATTTCTCTGCTCCATGTAAATTTGATTTAAGGTCACAGCAGGCCCCGAGGAGCCGCCTCACTATTATGAATGTTAATTGCTTAGCTTAATGCATGTCAAGTCAGGACGATTATTCGTGCAAACTGAGGTCCGCCGGTGACACAAACGTCCATCAGGGATGACCACAGTGTTAGCATTTGTCTCGTGTGGCTCTGCCGCAAATTAGAAGCCGTCATGTCTTCCGCGTCATGTTGTTGTGCTTCATCTGTGGGCGTTATGTACAGTCAACTCTATATAATAACATGCTCAAATAGCCGTGACATAATATAATGAGAAAAGAAAAGAGAAGCTGAAAGAGCTGTTGCTCTAATAACAGTCCATAAACTGCGTTCTCCTCTTGGGCAATCGAACCGAGGGAGTGGCACTTCATCAAGAATTATTCTGCTCTCGTCCCCGGAGAGAAAAGTAATTAATAATGTAATTAAACCTGCGATTGTCTCGTGAATTTACAAACTCCCCCGAGGAGCTGCTGGTTATTAGATACGGAGCGGTTAGGGGAAAAGGCAGCAGAAATAAACTACTTTTCATTGAGTTTCTCAATCAAAAGGCAACACTGCAGAAAGCACCACCTCACCACTGTAGAAAGGCAGAGCAGACATGAGTGTTACCTCATTTTGTTCCTATGATTTACAAGTCTCATCTATTCAGATCTGATGAAGTATCGGGACTCACTGAGCGCGTTTATGATGATGTACGAACCTCTTATTTTCTGATCACATTCAATCTCTTCCTTTGATACTGCACACAAAGCGTGGGGGAGGACAAAGTACCGTGGTCCGTCTAGAGACCTGCGAGTAAACTTACTAAATCACTCCGAATCTTTGACAAGGGGCTAACCTTGACAAACCGCCCTTGGAGTTCTCTCTGGTTCCCACCCACATCAATCTCTAGTTTTTATGCTGAGTAAGGCAGCTTTCAGCGCAAGGGGCCTGCTGTCTTTCTTTGCCTCGCCCTGGACTCATCAGCGGCCCGCTACTGAAACCCTCCGGAGCGGTTCGCCATTATGGTAATTTCTGCACGTGTTTTTTCTTTTTTTCCTCCCTCGCCATCTGTGAAAAGCACCGGTAACGCCAGACATGCAGCTAATGAAAGGCATTCACCGTGGAATTACTCTATTAATTGGTTCCTAAAAGTGCAGAACCGATGTCACGTTGCGAGACTAGGCCTTGTTTTAAATAACAGTGAACGTGTGGGAGGCCATTCACCAAACTGGGCTTTGGGAGAGTGGGGGCAGGGTGTGAATATTCCGCAAATATATCAAGTGTTATTTGTCATCCTGATAGAACTGGTGCAAAAGACAATAAAACAGCTCGCAGACTATCAGCTGTATGTGGTAAGAGCCCATCAGCTGGATAAATGAAGCGGCAGCGGGGGATTTGTCAACACCAGATGAGAAGGGAAGGGGTGAAATGGGGGGAAAAGTCACTTAAAAACATGTGCATCCTCAAGGGCGATGGATGGGGGTCAGGGGGGTGGAAGTGTAAAAGATGGGTGGGGGTGCTGAGCCGGGGGATGGGGTTTACTCATGAATGTCTTTGGTGACATGGGCTTTTCATTCAAGAGCCAGAAGAACCAAGGACCTACAGCCATTAACACACACTTCATTTACATAGTGCAGATTCTGCCGTACTGAGCCTAGAGTAGCAACGACAGAAGCACCATTCTCCCTATTACAGGTCGGCAAAGGTCATGCCCATGTATAAAAAATGTTTAACCACTTTTTAATAAGACGTTTTAACTAAATTAGCCACCAACTATTAACTTGCTCTACTGTACAAAAATATTCTGTGGGGTTAAGTGTAGGGTTAGGTGTCTGCGATAGGGTTTAGTCCACTCAAATAGTGCCATTTCTAGTCTTTGGAGCACAGTGTTGGGGAAAGTTTAAGGCTTGTTTTCCATGCCGGGTTGCCAGATATTCATACACAAGTTACAAATCCTGGAAATGCTCTTTTAGTAAAGTATGTATGATTTTTGAGACCAGGCTCAGGCTGGGATAGAGGTAGGATTAAGGGTGTGTTGTCTCATCAGCACTGTATTTTGTACACATTGCATGAGGGTGAAACATATTTCTTGGAATGGATATGTAGTCAAATCTGTATGAATCAGTTTAGCTCAGTTTGACATTAGCCTGTGAATTTACCTTAAATCAGAGCATCTTAAGCTGATGTCACAGATCTGGGCAGTTGTTGCTCTTGAAAAGAAGCAGTGGCTGGGTTCACACGTCTCATTGGAAGCATGCTCTTCACCCTGACATGTGGTGGCCCTGTGTGTGATTGGTGGAGGCTTACACTGCAGAACTATGCGTACTGAAAATGCTGTGTTGATCAGATCATTTCTTTCTTGTTGTTTACCCCAGCACCGTTTCCTGCCCCTCCTAGGCTTTATTCCTCCAGACCATCAAAGCAGCTGCTCTGACCTCGTTACATAAACGCATGTAGTGACCTTGACGTTCAACTTGAAGCGGCTTTCCTCTCCTGATACAAGCGTGATTAGCTTCACGCCGTAGACAGTGTTTAAAGGAAGACAACGTTCTTCTTGAATGAGAAGAAGGGCAGTGAAAATATAGAGGCTGTCCCTGGAGGATCAGGGGAGCTGGCAAGTGTGTTAGGAACACACTCCTCATTTCCATACAACAAAGCCCTGCGACCCTTTTAAAAGAGCACACACACCAAGTTACAAACACAAGCAAAACAGCAGGTCTTCCAGTCTTTAAACTTCCAAATAAAGAACACACATCAGCTGGGAATGTACTTAAAAACTCTTATGCAGCGGAATAGTTATCTGTTCCTTAACTTTGATCAGGATTTATCATTCCAGAGGTGCACTACGGATACAGATTACAGAGTATACAGCCCTCATCATTACCTCGGTGACAGCAGAGCTGTTAAACAAACCCTGGCTGATCACACTCTGCCAAAAGTGCTGAGTTTGTCAATCAGCATCTGATAATATGAATTTCAACAGAGACAGTACACGTTAATATCCGTGGAATTCACAGGGTAAACCCCAAGGGCACAACTAGCCTTAAATATCAAGTTTCTAGTGACTAGTTAGTGGTTAGATCTAGTGTTTTAACACGTTATCAGCCTGACTTTTCCTATTTTTCATATGTAAATCCTGCAACATTCAGCTGATATTAAATTCAGAAAACGGTAAGTCTTTCACCTGAAATATCTTACAAACAAGGCTTCTACAAGAATTCTTTGGTAAAAGCAATGATAAATTTTATAGATATGTTCAGACTGAAGGAGTGTGTGTTGTGTATGGTTCTATAGAGCACCAAAAAGAGTTCTTGTATCATACACCACCTGGATATTAACAACAGAAGAGCTACAGAAACGTTAGCCCTAGTCTTAAAGTTACAGTAAAAGGAAAAATATATATGAGTTGTGAAGAGAGGTTGAATATCAGTCATGGGAAAACAAACCAGGACGGTTTCACACACAAGTTATTAGTGGATGAGAGGAAAAATAAAGACATGAGATAAGCATTTTGTGCAGTGAATGAGCTATGATTTGTTTGCTTTACAAACATGGTTCTTGAAAGAGTCACACAAAAGGTCCCACACTGGTCACTGAATAAATCCACAAAAATCCAACTCCGTTAACCAGAATTACACAGTATTTTTCAAGAAAAAAACTATTAAATGCCTTCATTCCGTGTGTCAGCTCAAATCTAAGGTATTAGCCTTAGCTATTAGTCAACCCCTACTCATCTGTTGCCTGCAGCTAAAAAGCCCCACCCCCTCAAACTGATGATATTTATCCCTTAGGTTTGTGACGTCAGTAAACCTGGATACATTAATCCATATTTTGGAGCACTGCAGTTAGCTCGGCCATGGTGGTGATCGCTTCTTTTGGCCGTGGTACCTCTTCTACCATGAACAACACCACACAGACATGCTAACAAGGTTATAGGCCAGGCTTTCACCTCAGGGGGTCTTTAATGGAGCCACAGTGTGGGTTTAAAAGAACCTTTCCTTGCAGCACAATTATTCTACACCTTAATTTACAGCGCACAGAGCTGAAGGTCTAGGTACTACTTTAAATTGAAACTAGTGATAACATTCCTGCTGCACCCAGTCCTGTTTGTCTGCATTTATTTTGGCTGGGTTTTTAAGGCTTCTCCAAAACAGTCCAAATTCAAATGCTTTTATAAATCCAATCCGGTCTGAGGGCTGGATATCTTTCTAATCCCCGTCACCTGAGTGCAAAGTCCTGCTTAACAATACAAGCTTGTAGACTAGGACATCAACAAGCTCTAAATAATATGGAATATCTATTTATTTATTTATTTATTTATTTTCTCGTTGTGTTATGAATCGAGTTAAACTTCCTTATCTGTTAAACGCTCCTCTTTAGCTGCAAAGTTAATTCCAGTTGCGTATCTGGGCGGTAAACTGGACAAAACGACCATAAGTCATCGTTACAACCTTTTATCTGCCAGCCTTTCCCTCGGGCGTTAATAATACGCCATAAACTGGTTTACAACGCCGTGTGGAAACATGCTACACGCTCTACTTACGCAACGCCGCACCAAACGCGAACAAAGTTATTGACAATTGTTAAAAAGCGAAAATACCACCTTAAATCACCTCACCACTGCGTTTCCCATCAAGATTTAGTTACAGGGTGTGATAAATAATGCGAAAGAGCTGGGAAACTTCGTGAAAAACCGAAGTAAACAAAAGAATTCCAGCACACAAGCCGTTTCAGAGGTAAACTCACCTGGTCTCGCGCAGTGATGTCGCGCGTCTCAGTCTCGCGCAGTGATGTCGCGCGTCTCAGTCTCGCGCTGCGTATCCCAAAGAGGGGTGCGTGGTCTCGCTTTCTTCTCGCAGCATGCGCCGAGTGCTCTGACAGTTCAGACAAGCACCGCCCACCGCCCTATTACACACACTTACACACGCGCACACACACACGCACAAACAATTTCCTGTGATCAACCAAAAGCCAATAGGATAACTAATAGCATCATAACCATTCAAAATGACCATTATCCAAATAATCATCTAATAATGTAACTAATAAATAAGAATAATAGATGTGCTTAATACCCAGTAATCAGCAGGATGTAACTAATGGAAAATAGCATAACCATTATCCAAAAAAACAATGACCAACAGCGGATGCCAGTAGACAAATATGCCAAACAAAATCGGTAGCATATTTAATGATCTAATGAACTAATAGCAAATAGCTATAGTCAATAGTAGCCATAGCTTAGAAGTTATTATCATAAGGATTATAGGCTGGGGATCATGCACCCAATGCACAATGGCTGTTTCACCTAATGATAGTCAAGTCAAGAAATATTTAATATTTATTAGTCATAAAAGTGACCATAAGTAATTAGATCACACACATAATTTAGTGTAAATTATTATTGGCAACACATTATGCCAATATCCATGTTCATCACCATTAGGGTCAATAATAAATATGTTTATTAATGTTTATAGTTATCCTGTGGAGGCAGCCGTGGTCTAAAGATTAAAAGAAAGACAGGAAAATGTGTGGTTGGGGAAGTGAAGGGACAGTGCCCTCAATTTCCACAACTGCAGTTGTCTTGTGCAAAGCCCTTTTATTGGCAACTCATAAGCTATTATTATTCATTCATTCATTGTCTGTAACCCTTATCCAGTTCAGGGTCGCGGTGGTTTCGGAGTCTACCCGGAATCACTGGGCACAAGGCAGCAACAAACCCTGGAGTGGGCGCCAGTCCTTCACAGGGTGACACACACTCACACATTCACACCTAAGAACGTTTTTGAGTCGCCAATCCACCTACCAATGTGTGTTATTGGACCATGGGAGGAAATGGGAGCACCCGGAGGAAAGCCATGCTGACACAGGGAGAACACACCAACTCCTCACAGACAGTCACCTGGAGGAAACCCACGCAGACACAGGGAGAACACACCACACTCCTCGCAGACAGTCACCCGGAGGAAACCCACGCAGACACAGGGAGAACACACCACACTCCTCGCAGACAGTCACCCGGAGGAAACCCACGCAGACACAGGGAGAACACACCACACTCCTCGCAGACAGTCACCCGGAGGAAACCCACGCAGACACAGGGAGAACACACCACACTCCTCGCAGACAGTCACCCGGAGGAAACCCACGCAGACACAGGGAGAACACACCACACTCCTCGCAGACAGTCACCCGGAGGAAACCCACGCAGACACAGGGAGAACACACCACACTCCTCGCAGACAGTCACCTGGAGGAAACCCACGCAGACACAGGGAGAACACACCACACTCCTCGCGGACAGTCACCCGGAGGAAACCCACACAGACACAGGGAGAACACACCACACTCCTCAGAGACAGTCACCTGGAGGAAACCCACGCAGACACAGGGAGAACACACCACACTCCTCGCAGACAGTCACCCGGAGGAAACCCACGCAGACACAGGGAGAACACACCACACTCCTCACAGACAGTCACCCGGAGGAAACCCACGCAGACACAGGGAGAACACACCACACTCCTCACAGACAGTCACCCAGAGTGGGACTTGAACTCACAATCTCTAGGTCCCTGGAGCTGTGTGACTGCAACACTAACTGCTGCACTACCATGCCGCCCTATTATTATTAATATTATTAACTATTAAAACTAACATTATTGTCTGTTTTTTAGTCCTCAGCCCACCACAAACTTCACCCTCCTATCCTCTGGGGATTTCTCAGATCTGTCAGATTAGTTAAACAACACTAGATAAGATTTGGTATTTTTGCTCTTGGGCTCCCCCTAAAGTTGCAGAGTGTAATTCAATTTTACAGCACTGCCCTAAAATCAAGAGGGAGAGGAGGGAAGGGGGTTGGTTTCCTATCCTCCTCCAAAAGTTACATAGTGTAGTTTCTGCAGTGCTGAGCCTGCAGTAGCAAACACAGAGGCTCTATTTTCCATATTACAGGGCAGTGCAGCATCACAATGATTTTTAAGGTCATGAAAATACTACCTAATGTTCCTTTAAGCCCAAAGTTAAATCTGTCCAATAGGAGAAAGCGCTGAGGCACATCCCTATTGAACGATCTTCAATTGAGGACTTCAGTAATTTGGGCTAACTGAGAAATCCTGACCCTCAGCATCTCCAGTCTCTTGTTTACTCACACGTAGAAACTAAAACAACAGGGTGATTAGAGTAAACCAAACCGGAGGAGGTGTAATACAGGGTCAAAACATCTGGCATTTCCTCTTTTAATTGTGCCCATGTGCGGTGTGCTGTAAAAACACCATTAAAGCCAAGCACAATTTTCTCTCAGTCAGAATGGCATTGCTAAACAGCAGCATTTCATTCAGTGGAACCGTACACCTATTTCAGCCAGGAACAAGGTTGAAGAAAAAATCAGCAACATTAAGGCCTCAATAAAAATACATTTCACCTGGAAAAATTACTTCTTTTTTAATATTTAAAATACACATTATCATATGCTGTCATGTACAGACTCTCCAGCCTTGTACTTTGTCCAATGTATGGCCTAGAAGAGCAGTCAAGGAAAAAGGTGCAGCATATATTCTACATGGCAGATTATTTTAGAAGATCACTTGGTAGTATTTTTACCTTAAAATTAAAGCTTTAAAACCATTGTGATATTTTTCTGACTTGGGACAACAGTTAATGTGGGCTCAGCACAGCAGAAACTGCACTATGGAACTTATCAAGGAGGGTAGGAAGTGAGTTACAAGCCAGTTCCATAGTTCTGATCCACTTTTAATGAAGCAAGCCCCTAAATGACTTTTTACACAACTTACAAATTAGAAAATAGGTCTGGGCCCTAATAAAAGGGGGCAGGTCCATCTTCTCAGTTGACCCTAGCCTAAGTACAACCAGCGAGTTCATCACAGGACAATCAAGATGAAGGCCCCACCTGGAGATATTTTAAAAATTGTTTCCGGTATTTGAAAAAAGGCCTTGAAACCAGACTGAAAAGTCTGATCTACAATCTAAAACATGCACTGTTCTCCTAAATAACCCCCCCCCCAAATTCGGTTGATCTTCACCCACACTTGACCTTCTCATGTTTCCCTGTAGAACATCTGCACATTTCAGACAGTTCTCCAGCTCCTCAACTCTGTGCAGCAGGAGCCTCGGAGCAAAACGACAATTATATTTAGAGAAAACAGTCAAACATAGATCCTCCAGCTGTTGAAGCTGTCGCTCACAGTGACACGGCACATACTGTGATGTTGAAACATGACACGATGGGACAGCCATGCACTCTGCTCTTGTGTTTTGAGCCTCGGTGGTGCAGGTACCTCCCAGTGTTTACACCTTCAACTTCATGCAAATGTGCTTCTTGAATGAAGAAGCAAAACAGCATGACTCCTGTGGTTGAGTTCCTATGACAGAGCGGCCATCTTTACATTCCGACATCAACAATAAAGCCAGGATCACGACTTTGGAAGGCCACCCTCAAACTATAGGTAATGTATTTACAATTATATTTATCAGTTAATGTTGTCAATATTAACATTGCATGCTATGAAAAGCAACATGCTGAGACTTGTGACTTACGTGGCCAGTATTTGACCATGGAGGTTACTTGGTGGTATGCTTGTGTTATTATATACACTAGCAATGAGGAGCTAATAACCACAGGAAAACACTTTTGCCCATACAGCACAGCTCTGAAAGAAACCAACAGCACGGGTCTTTCCTCTTGGCTCCACAGTGACAGCACTGAAGTCCTTAACTTAATTGCACAGATAACATTACAACTTATGACTCAACTCTTGTAGTGATAAGCATTTGCCTCGGCCAAGACTTTTATTAAGTTTCTAATTACACCCACAACAGCAGCATGCGTCATTCCCCTGCACTAGGGATCATTATGCGTCTGGAACACAATCTGATAAGATTAAACTTAACATTTAGAGCTCATATTTTATTAAAGAGGTTTTATACTTCACCGGTTAGGTGAAGGTGTAGGGAATTCAAAAGATTGAGATCAGCCGTTACTTTTAAATTTGAAAT
Organism: Hoplias malabaricus; assembly: GCF_029633855.1. NCBI lineage: Eukaryota > Metazoa > Chordata > Actinopteri > Characiformes > Erythrinidae > Hoplias > Hoplias malabaricus. The sequence continues at coordinate 4,739,001 of NC_089818.1, forward strand.
CGAAAGCACGCCATCTGCTGGAAAACTAGAGTCTGACCATGACCTGTTTAAAAAGAGCCACACCTAGGCCTTTAAAAAAGTACATCTAATAATTAGAGGTAGCAATGAGTTACGTAAAACTAAATTCATGTTTACATTAGTCATTTTAACAGGGGAAATACTATTAATATATTTTTGAACTTTAACACATGCATGAAACGCTGGCTTAAAAATATTGTATACAATTGTGTGTGTGTCCCCACTTTCTTTTTTCACCAAAAATAATTAGAACACAGACTTGAGGTGCAATGCAAATTCTTTAATGACACCGCGGTGCAAGTAAATGCATATTTTAAGCACATCAACATTTATACTGCAAGGTTAAAATGGGTTGCACAATAAAAATAAGGCACGTCTGAACTAGGCCCGGCCAGAGCGCCCACTTTTTTTTCTCTTCTGAAATCACATTTTAAGCTGCCTTTCCCCAAGCCCAGAGGTTTAAGAAAACTGAGAACGGCTTCTACTGAACCATGCCTTGACCCTCTCGTCTGAGGCTGAGGTCCACACCTCCCAGATCCACAGAAGAGAACACAGGCATGAATGAGCATGTCAAAACACGGCCCAGAGGCACTGTCCTCAGATCGAGTTAAGATGAATGCACAGCACTCAAAATAAAGCAGGGTGAGCTTTGGAAAGGCAGTCGTGTGCGGCAAGGTGCTCAAAATTACCTGTTCAACCAATCCACAAACACCAGTGTCCACTTCTATTATAATGTGCTTTGTGTGGTCCATAGTGTAACAGTGTTCTTAAATATTAGATAATACATTCAAGTATTAATGCAGTGCATAACTTTGCTTCAGTATCTTGTGCCTCTTCTTTTCACAGATCCTGGTGAAGAAAGATATAATTAAACACTCAAATGTTAGAAAGAACGGTTACCAAACGCATCCTTACCTCTGCCCCTTTGACAGTTGGAAAACTCTGCTTCATCATTGTCATCGTACGCATTTCTCCTGGGTTTCTGTGGCGCAAACATCTTGCAGGAAGGCCTTCGACGTCCAGATCTCCCTTCAAAAGTACAAGAGCCAAGATGGGCATGAGACTTATATGCACCCTACTTCCAGGCTCTGTTCTTTGTCAGTGTGACTCTGTTTAGACGGTTAGTCCATTGCAAGTTGTGATTACATGCTCACGAGCAAAGGAGCCAGTGCTCACATGGACTTTCTGAACTTGTAAACTCTTAAATCTGCAAGGAAGTGACACGCAAATGGTTTACAAGTTGTGACATAACCAGCTGGGACCTTCACCTAAATGAAGCACAATTTTATAAGGGAACAAGTTATGGACAGTTTTCCAGAGTACTAGCATAGTGATTTAAGGACCTAGAGCATCTAACAAGCCACAACCTGTGAAGTAAGAACATCCAATGAGGTTCTTGTGGGCTAACCCTGTCAGAAAACATGGACGGTTCCGTTCTGATTTGCTCTGCATCTTGTGAGAGAGAGTACCATGTACTGAACAGAAGATGTGAAGATTCTGCTCCTAGGCTCTCGCACGTAATGAGATGTGGCTCATTCTCATTTAAAGGAACAGGTGCTGAAGCTGGTCATTTTGAACCAGGCTGGAGAACATTGCTGTGGTGTTTGAGCTGTGTGGTATTTTGACCAAGCATCTTACATACATTTTAAGAGGCCAGAACTTTTGTCACCTTGTGGAAAGGGGATATAATTAGGTCCCTATTTAAGAAGTAGAGGTGGAAAAAAGGGAACAGAATTAACCTTTTTCTTGACTCCCATTTGTTGACCTACACAACTTTGGCTTCTGCTTGGCACTGCAGCTGGTCCAGCTTTCCTGGGACAACATCTCTCCTTGTCGACCTTCTCTCCACTGAAGTTCTGAAAAACAAGTCATGTTCAAAAGGACTGATCAACGCAGCTATACCCCACAACGTTAAACAGCCAAAGACCACTTACCCATGTAAGACCTGGACTGTCCACCCTTGGGGCCTTTTTCCCTGATTCGGTCTGCTTTCAAAGCCACATGCAGCTGCTCTCCACATTCCCCTCTGCCATGGCTCTGGTCCTTTTCACTCAGTTCCACTCCCTCTTTTTGCATTTTTTTGCCTGAGCGCTTGGCAGCACAAGAGGGCAGCACATGCCTGGAAGCATGTTTCCTCAATGCTGCCTTTTCAGATTCACAGGGGCTTGGCACGCTATCGCCGACCAACTCACATTCACAGTCTTGATCAGACATATCCCGTGTCTCGTTCTTCTCTGAAAATCCATAGCGCTTGGTAAGGACAGTCTCGTCTTCATCCGGCAGGCTTGCTCCACAGCAAGCGCAGGTTTTAGCACAAATAGAGCAGGAAGAGTCATTGTCTCTGTGCTCATTGTTGGAGCTAGTGGGAGCACTGGTTTCAGCCAGTTTGCCACCACTTATGTAAACTTGCCCAGGCATCAGTTCATCTTCCACATCAGTGGAGAACACCTCATCCCTGGAGGAAAGTTCATCTAAGGAAGGGCTTAAGACACTTTGACGCTCTTGAGTAACTTGAGGGTAATAGCTATACGAGTATGAATTGCCAAAGGAGTATCGTGTCCCAGGCAGCAGAGAAGCTGCAGCATCCATGTACATGAGTGGATTGACTTCTTTCTGAAGAGCTAAGCCCGTGGTGGTCTTATTGCAAGGCAAGCGGAGGATTTGATACGCAAGGTCCTGGTCTATGGCTGTCTGCATCAGAGGATCGGCAACCTCTACAGGCTTGGGAGAAAAATCAACATGCTCGCCTTGGTCAGAGAATTGGGTTTCACATGGATCAGACTTCCCACTTATATCAGAGATACAAGCTCCAGAGTCCTGGCCATCAGCTACACCCACGCTGCTTTTATTGGCAAGAACATTGGCAGAACCACTACTATCAAGCTTCTCACATTGGAAGTGTGGCACATCTTTGTCTTGTAGTTTGTCCCTTCCCCGACTTTGAATTTCCTCATGGACGGAAGAGGTGTCAAGGGGAAGTACTCCTGACAGAGCACACTCTTCCAGTTGACCGTGGCTTCCCTCTGTATCATATACAGCAGAGTCTCCAAAGGTTGCAGGCTTCCCCTTTTCACCTTGCTCTGACTTCGCAAGCTCCGAAGCAGGGTTAGCATGTCCACAGTTCACCTTCTCCACTTCATGGGTATAGGAGATGATGCCAGGAGTTGAGGAAAGCATTACTTTGGACTCTCTGACAGCTCCAGACTTTTCACAGGCTTGGTGTCCATCGAAGCAGTCTATGAATTTGCTGACCGGATCTCCAGGCTCTGTCTGGGCTTCAGAGGACGTTGTGTCTCGGTGGACGCTCATCTGCTGGAAGTGCTGACGAAAACGGAGGTCATATGAACTAACAGAGGGAAAGAGGGGTGTTACCCTTCTGTAATCAGTTGGTTGCATGGGCGCATGTGGAACTACATAGCTAGGGTACTGCATAAACGGATATGGAGGCAGATAAGGGCGCCCAAAAGGTAAACCTAAGGAAAGCAAAATTAGAGCAATATCAGATTGTGACAACACAGCTAAGCAACAAATAAGACAGGCCTACATGGCTGAGCCTCACCTGGCCCTGGGAAACCATACTGTCCAAATGGATCCATAGGCCATTGATACATGAAATAAGGTTGAGTTGGTGGTTGAACATAGAAAAATGGTCTATTGTGGTTAGCTGGGTGGTGAGGTTGCTCAACATCTGTTGGTTGTGAGGGATTGTTCATTTCTGAAGAATGGAAAAGCATTTCAGTGAGAAATAGCTCAAACAACAACAACAAGCAAATCTTAAAGTTAGGACAAATCAAAGTTCCAAGTAGCTGGAAGTACATTTAACAATTGAATGAGGAAAACAAGCATTAAAAATGACACTTATGGGAAACAAACAGTTAATCATAAACATTCACACAGCTGGACATGTTTTATAGGACATTCACTTCACTGTACAATAAAACACTAAACATAACACCAGGCACTAACCTTCCATTTTAGTGAAGGGACAGGTACCTTAACACAGGACACAAAACACCGCAATACTGCAACAGACACACACAAAAGGTACGGAATAAATGTGACACTTCTTGTTTTGACAGAAACTGAAGTCACCAGTAAAAATTAGCCAAACGTTTATAGACATCAGAAAAATACACCAACCTTAAACGTGAAAAAGTGACAGTTCAAAGTGGAAATACAAGTGCACTGCGTCAGAGCAACAAACTCTACTACAACACCCTCGCTCAAACACATTTATTAACTCAACACGCGTCACAAGGTCGCGTGACGTCACCAGGTGAGCGCCATCATAAAATCAGCAGTCAATTAGCGCGTGCTCTCTTTAATTGGTACCTTTGTACAGCTCCGGCTGCGTCCATTGACGCAGGGTGTGGGCGGCACTGAGACATAACTGCGCAAATTCTACGCAGCTCTGTTTCATTTGTAAACATTAAGATAAAAAGCCCATGTCTTGCATTTGTCTTGTTTTATTTCTTCCCTCATTCCTCTTTCTTTATTCTTCAGGGTTTGTGTGGTTTTCTGCACCAAAAAAAGTACATTAATTACTTATTTTATATTTATAAGTGCTCCTCCTGCAATGTTGTGCCACTCCTCCTCCTCCTGCTGCGCTGAAAATAGAGCTGACTTTACATCTACAAAGTAGACCAACGACAGAGTGTCTAATAATGGAAAGCGTTTAATTAAAAACTCTAGCAGCACTGCTGTGTCTCATCTCATTTGTAACAGCAAAAGAGTCAATCAGTGAGAGTCAGTGCAGCGCTGAGAGTGATGCCCCACAGAAATAGTCCTGTGGGACTATTTATAATTGAACAACTGGATGAAAAAGGGGTTAACAGCGTAAATAGCCTACAGTTAGTAACTGTAGAAATACACAGTGCACCTAGATTTACAGTGGAGCTGATCAAATAGACGCTAGAAACAAATAAGTGAACAATACTGTTATATTTAAATTTAAAGATTTGTTTGAGTGATAGTGGGAACAGAAAATGACTGTATCTGGACAAAGGAATATTAAGAAGACTTTTCAGGTGAGACTTAATAAACCTTGGGGCCAAAAACAGCAGACAACAGTAATGACAATGGTGTTTAATTATTATTATTATGTACATGAAAATATTGTTATTATTTCTTCTAACATTAACACCACCACTCAGACATATCATTAAAGGTAAAAATAAACTTTAAAAGATGTATATGTTCTTTAAAAGAAGGGGGTGGGGGGTCTGGAAGTTTCTATAACATGAATGACTGGATAAAATGTGTGGAATTCCCCTTCAGACGATTTTCAGAACCGTTCAGAAGATGGCGCCAAAAAACACGGACTGCATTGGTACTTTAACGGCCACCGTAGTTGTTCTCAGTACACGCCTAACACTGGCTGAATCTAAACACAGACAGTAAGTATATAAACAGATATATGTAACTGCGGTATACGAATTATTTACGGCGTGACTTGTCGTTATTAGTAATATTTCTACTCGTTTGTGTAGCTGTCAGTGTATCAGGTTACGTGTTACTAAAGCTATTTCGACATGTAAATACACGAAGCTGGAGTTGGGTACTTTCTGAATTTCCCGTTCCACCTTAAATGGTATAACAGCTACGTGATTTAAGGTGGAACCGGAAATTCCAAAATATGACTGAAATGACAAATTAGAGATGTTGTTTTGGTGATTCTAGATCGTTGTTCGTATTTATTGGTGTTTATTATTATTATTTTATTTCGTTTCGTCACTATAAACATCGCCATTACTTCGTTATTGTGTAGTAAACCTTGTTAAGGCTATTCTATGTGTGTTTACATCCTACAAATCTGAAATCTCTGTGTTTCCCCTACTGTTGTATGAGGACCTGACTCCATTATCTAATGCTCATGTTCGGGTTCATTTTCAGTGATTTTTAATCTTATAAAAATGAAACGTCACAACTCAGCGCCAACAGTTTCGGTTTCTGTTGACTTCTACCGTCTGAGAACCGACTGAAGCAATGTGGTGTTTATAATTTGATGAATTAAAGTAGCTTGACAGTGTACTGTTAACATGTGATACTGAAAGAGCTTAATGCCACAGAGTTTCAGACTGGACTGAATTAAATGGAATTATATGTATTTTTAAAGTCCCCATTCGGTCAAAAATTAAACCCCAACCACTCGTCTGTATTGAGCAGATTTACGTAATAAAAATGTATTCCAAAATAAAAATAAACGAACCCTTAATGCCTTAAAAAGTGGGTTAGATTGAACTCTATGCTGTTGCCTTGGTTTCAGTACGTGCGGATCTATGAATATGAATAAGTCCCGCCCAACCACCTTTCAACAGCTGGAAAGCTCACAATTTCACACGAAGGTTTCTTTAGTTTTATGATGTAAGAAACCTTGGCTTTCTGACTCCTCCCATTTGAGATGTCAATTTGAGACTGCAGTTTCAAAGTAAAAATTCTCAGCCGTGGTGGTAACAGCTTATTTAACGGATAATACGTTTTTAGCATTTCACAAAACACCATATATATTAATTGGAAATAAATAAATAAATAAAAGTTAAAGTATTTTAAGCAATCCCTGAATATTTGAAGTTCAGCTGGTCGTAATGTATTTTTCATAAGGGTCTTTGAATGTTAATGGTTTGTTACTGCTCACTTGAGTAAGGATTAAAAATTTATTAAAAGTTATATATGTAGTTGATATTACATATAACTTGAGAACTACTGAACAGCACGTTTGGACTTAAACTTTGATAATATTCATAGTCCTAGTAACAATGTAGCCACTGTAACCCATGGTAGCTTCAAATATGGTAACTGTCCTTCTTTGTTTGTCTTTTAATGTTTAAGCAATGGCCACACTGTCGGTGCAGCTGGAGGAAGCGAGGAGCCAAGCAGAGAAGAGTTTATGCTCTCCAGGTTCTGCACAAGAACTCAGGGCAGGTGTTTCCACTATGGCCAGCATCCCACTCCCACCATCAGCAAAATACCAGCACATTGCAGCTGAAGTCATGGTGATTGAAAATAGCAGTGGAAATAACAGGAAAGAGGTGAGATAAAGAATGGGAAGTGCCACCGTTTTTATTAAATCCTCACAGCATAGATACTTGCAAATAAAAGGCTTGCAGCAGTATGTCAGGGCTGATCAAGGACTAGAAAACAAGGCTTCGGTTCTATAGAACTGAAAGGAATTGAGGCACGTCATCCGTGTGTTCTGCAGTTACTGGGGCTGACAAATGCATCAACAAAGACACACCTCAAATTACCATGGCTCGGTTTATGGTATTTTAACTTTGCCGTTGGAATCTGATAAGATGCATAAAGACACGTTCAACAGAAACTATATACGCAGTACGATACTCAGATGCTCGGCAGAAGAGGTTTTTATCTGCAATTTCAAGAACAATCTTCATCCACACACAGTGTTTTTATTTTAAAAGTAAGTAAGTAAATAAATACAATGCACTGTCAGTTAAAGTTGGTTTTATTTCCTCTTGTCGTCAGATTTTAGCCTCATTGCAGAAGCTGTCTACCGCCCTCAACATCTTGGAAAAATATGGCTCCAATCTCACTAGCTCCAACAGACCCAAGTACTGGCGCACAGTGAAACACAACAACCCTGTGTTCAGAGCTACAGTGGATGCTATTCATGTGAGTGATGGGTTCCTGGGCTTGCATGTAAATGTTGAGTTGTGTATAGACAAGGGGGTTTTGTTAATATTATGCAATTATGTTGTATTAAAAAAATTGTTGCTCTCTAACAGGGAGGTCGAGCTGTACTCTGTCTTTATGGCTACACCAATCAGCAGCCAGATGGCCTGAGCTTTCCCGATGAGGTCACAGAACCAGACATTGCAAAGGTGGCGTCAGTGACCCTTGAGGTCATGAGTCTGCGCATGGAACTGGACATGCTCATCAAGGTTAGTTATACATTGTTGATCATATAAAATATAAGAGATGCTACAATATTGTTATATTTTTAGGTAGGTTTTTAACATCACGCCTGAACAAATCGTTTTGTTACTGTGCCTTTTTTAATAGGAAGATCACCCACACCCAGAATTCTTTGAGAGAATCGTCCCCTCCCTCAGTTGTAAGGTATCGTCTGATTTGCGCTTCTTGTAAATTTTCTCTGGAAGTCCTTTTCTTTATTTACACTTTATATACTGCTCCAGCAGGATAATGGGGAATGCTGCGTTGATACAGCAGCAGTCATATCTCCATCCAGTAACATACCCTGGGACAGAACATCTCTACCTATAGCCTCTCTCTCCTCCCTCAGCTTTGGAAAGCAAACAGGTGAGTTGTGTCAGTTGATAAGATGGAACCTAGCCATGATGTAAGTTTATTTAAGCCTTGCAATCTATCTATATGTGTTATATTAAGTAATATAGAACCAATTTTGGATGTTGATAGCACCGTAATAATTTCTCAATGGCTTTTCCAGGTATCTCTTTGGAAAACTGTAGCATATGTGGGATATTCCCGGTAGCATCTCACTGCAGCACGTGTGTCCAGCGCCTGTGCTCTGAGTGTGATCGACTCTACCACTCCCACCCGGGACGAGCCATGCACAACCGGATCCAGGTGGCGTCCTCCAGACCTTCGAAGTCAATCAGGTACAATAACGTGGCTTAATAACTGTGGCAGTAATGAAGAAACGCTCTGTCGTCTCTCATACGTCGTCTCACATACCCCCATTCCTATGTTTGTTCTGTCGCAGTGCGTCACTAGCCACATGGCAGTGTTCATACTGCACTACGGTGAACACCATGCAGCAGGTTTTGTGTGAAACCTGTGAACGCCCTCGTCTGGCCACCGCTGCCCCCTCTGTTCAGGAAGAGCCACAACAGCCCTCTACCATAACTGGTCAGTTAGCATTTGTTCACACCATTGCTGTCTTACATGAGATAAAGAAACAAACTTTGTAGTCTTTGAATGAGCCAGAACCTTTTTCATAAAATGGGTCCGCCACATAGAGCGGGCCATGTTTAGTACTGATTTTCTGAAGCATCATGTTGTGTGCTGTTATTACATGAGCTGTGACATTCTGCTATCCTCAGAGTGGCAGTGTAAGAGCTGCACTGTGGTGAATGCCGGCAGCAGTGTTCTGTGTGAGGTGTGTGAGCGCCCTCGTCTGGCGACTCGTCCTCCAGTCACACCGTCGCGCCCCTCCCCTTCCACCGCAGGACTGCTGGACAGTCAGGTACCCGCACAAAGAGCCCACAGTGAACTCACAAATGGCTTTTATGTTATCAGTTGCAGCACGTTTTTTGCATGTTTGTGGGTTTAAGTGTCTTCCTTAATATGATATTATTAACATCATGATCATCAACTAACATGATACGAAGAACCTTTGACTTGAGCCTTTGTTCCTCTCACTTAAATTTTGTGGGTTTATTTATTGTAAACAAACAATTTTCAATAGTTTTATGTTTAGCATATGCTCATTTCCAAAAGTATTTAATGATTTACTGTGTTAGATAAATATAAGTATCCTTTAAGCAAAAGGATATAACATCCAGATGTAAATTTCTCTTTTTTTTTTCATGTCACTCATGTCAGTGGGTCTGTCAGTTCTGCACATACGCCAACCACACGCCGTCCTCACGCTGTGAAATATGTGACCTCGCAAGATCAGACCCCGCCCCTTCACCCTCCAAGGTCCTCCCACTTTCCCCGGTCAAGCAGTTCCATCCGCTGTCAATCAAACCCAAGTTCACCCCCTCAGAGGACCCCGATCTGAAGAGACAAAGACTAATGCGAGAGGAGGGGCTTAAACTGATTCAGCTCATCAGAGTAAGAATTACCCCAGTTAATTGTTTGAATTACAGTTTTTACATCACACAAATACATTTGTACACCTAATACAATGTTGTAACTCATTCAGCCCTAGCTGTCGCTTTGCTATAAGCTTCCATTACTGGTTAGCTACATTAGCCTTGAAGTTCCTGAGCACATCCAGCATGCATTAAGTTCCCGTTATGTGTTGTTTCTTTATTTTGTATCCCTTCTGGAACTGATGCATGTCTTGTTTAAATGTTTCATTGTTGTTTGTTTATTTATAACCGTCCTCTCTTCAAACGTATCCCTCTTTTACTTTAACTTTTTTAGGAGGGTGAAATGAAGGGTGTGAGCCCAGAGGAGGTTTACACGAGCCTGCGGGTTTCAGGCAGCAGTAACGTTAGCGGAACCCCCTGTGATTGGGTGAAAACTGAGCTGCCCCTCAGACTGGATGAAATCTGTGCCATAGCGGCCTCTTTCCAGCACAGCCCCAAGCCGCTCCACTCCGCACTGTTCAACTGCACTGGCCAGGACGGTGGCCTGGAGGGCCTGAAGAGCAGTTCTGTGCCTATATCCAGAGCAGAGGCCAAGCAGGCCTGGCTGACAGTAGGGGGCGACAGCGAGAAAGCTGCCAGGCAGGCCCTGAGAGACCGCAGGATTAAAGTGAGTTTTGGTGTAAAGCTGGAAGATTACAGTTCAGTTTAGGCTTAAATGCCTGTTTAGGCCTTTATATAAATTTGTGATAAATTATTTGAATACTTTGTGACGTGTGTGTGTGTGTGTGTGTGTGTGGCAGGTGAAGGAGCTGACCTCTCTGGGCTTTACTGATTCTGCTGCCTGTGAAGAGGCACTGAGGCAGAGTGGGGGTGAGGTAAGAGGGGCACTGGTGTTGCTGCAGCGCCCCCTACTGGAGCCCTTCCACAAACGCATGTGGAGTGAGGACCCCGAGCCACCCATCGACATCAACCACCCGGACAAACAGGTGAGGGCTCAGAATCTTTAAAACTGTGGTTAATGAGAATGTGATTGTGGGATTTTTAGAGACGGTGCCCTGAGAATCCAAATGACCAAAACAAAGATAATGTTGCTAATAGTAACGGTAAAGCTGATCGTACATGCAGCATTTGTTGTAGTGGAAACCCCAGGGTTTCATTCATTGTTAACAGGGTTTAACATATTTCAAACCCCTCCTCCCACCTTCCTGACTCACTGAATCTATATCTTTCAGAGAGTGTGTCGCAGACTGCTTGCTGTGTATGATCTGCCCAGCTGGGGGCGTTGTGAGCTGGTTTTGTCTCTGCTCCGTGACCCCTCTGCCCCTTACACACTGGAAGATGTGGTCCAGGCCGTGCGGGAGTCACATGACCGCGACTTTATCCGTCGCGTGCTGACCAAAGAGTGTCCAATCTGCCTGTCTGTCTTTCCCCACAGCAAGGTAACACACACTCTCTCACAGATACACACACACACACACACACACCCGCACAATGACACAGAAGCTCAGGACCCTTAAAAGGGTTGGCCAGTTTGATTTTTGGAAGTGGTGACAAATACAGATTATAGTTTTTTTGACTTGATAATATATAAAATTTCTAACTTTGTAAAAGCTGTTAAACTAATATATGTATATTTGATTCCCTCTCCGGGTGATTGTCTGTGAGGAGTGTGGTGTGTTCTCCCTGTGTCTGCGTGGGTTTCCTCCGGGTGACTGTCTGTGAGGAGTGTGGTGTGTTCTCCCTGTGTCTGCGTGGGTTTCCTCTGGGTGCCTGTCTGTGAGGAGTGTGGTGTGTTCTCTCTGTGTCTGCGTGGGTTTCCTCCGGGTGACTGTCTGTGAGGAGTGTGGTGTGTTCTCCCTGTGTCTGCGTGGGTTTCCTCCGGGTGACTGTCTGTGAGGAGTGTGGTGTGTTCTCTCTGTGTCTGCGTGGGTTTCCTCTGGGTGACTGTCTGTGAGGAGTGTGGTGTGTTCTCCCTGTGTCTGCGTGGGTTTCCTCCGGGTGACTGTCTGTGAGGAGTGTGGTGCGTTCTCCCTGTGTCTGGGTGACTGTCTGTGAGGAGTGTGGTGTGTTCTCCCTGTGTCTGCGTGGGTTTCCTCCGGGTGACTGTCTGTGAGGAGTGTGGTGTGTTCTCCCTGTGTCTGGGTGACTGTCTGTGAGGAGTGTGGTGTGTTCTCCCTGTGTCTGCGTGGGTTTCCTCCGGGTGACTGTCTGTGAGGAGTGTGGTGTGTTCTCCCTGTGTCTGGGTGACTGTCTGTGAGGAGTGTGGTGTGTTCTCCCTGTGTCTGCGTGGGTTTCCTGCGGGTGCTCCGGTTTCCTCCCACGCTCCAAAAACACGTAGGTGTGAATGTGGGTGTCTGTGTTGCCTTTTGAAGGACTGGCGCCCCTCCAGGGTGTATTCCCGCCTCCCAATGATTCCAGGTAGGCTCTGGACCCACCGCGACCCTGAACTGGATATGGGTTACCGATAATGAATGAATGAATATATACACTGATCAGCCATAAAATTATGACTACCTCCTTGTTTCTGCACTCACTACTAGACTGAGTATACAACCTGTACATGTGCTGGTATTGTCGGGGTCCCAGATTTTTATCTGGTACTGGCCTGCTATTAAAACTTGATGTCAGAATTGCATCATCTCTTATTATCGATTTTAGGGAGGTCTTCAAATTCTGGGATATCTGAAATGAACAAAGTATTTATTTCCGATGTCCTTCCTCTCTTATTCTTTGCCTCAGATGCAGTCTTTGACATCGTGTCAGTGCTCTGTCTGCAGCGGCTGCTTTAAGCAGCACTTCACCATCGTCGTCAGGGACAAACACATCAGAGACATGGTGTGCCCTGTCTGCTGGGAGCCAGACATCAACGACCCAGAGCATCTCAACAGCTATTTCTCCACATTGGATATTCAGGTGCTGAGACACAGAGACTGGAGGTCTTTTTAAAACCACATGAAACTGAATGTTTCACGAATGTCTTAGAATCTGTTTATCACAGTACCTTTTGAGATAACTCATGCCTGGATCTTACGTTGCTTGTGTTTGGGTGTGAACTTCCAGCTGAGAGAGTGTCTGGAGCCAGAGGTATACGAGCTTTTCCACAAGAAGCTGACAGAACAGGCTCTGATTAAAGACCCTAAGTTCCTCTGGTGCAGCCATGTGAGTATGAACTACATTCAAGCTCTTTTATAATGTCCCTGCTCTAATCTCCTAGTGTCTGAGGAAGAGTAGGCTTTAATCACAGTGTGTTCTTGGGTCTTGGTGATTTATTATTGGAATATTCCTGCTGCTTTTTGACACGTAGAACCAGCAAAAACTAACTAATGAATTGTCAACGTTCTATTTGAGCTTTTTAAAGACTTTACAGTGAAAACTAAATTTAGAGTTGGTTTAAAGGGGACATGTTATGTGAATTAGTTTGGGTCTAGTCTTGAGCACCTGCCCACACACAAACTGTGATTATACCACTTACCCAGTCAGTTTTTTATTGTGGGAAAACACGGAATAAAACGTGATCACAGCACTGGACCTGCGTTTATGTGACAGTGCAAAGAGACGTGCAGAGAATAAAGAGCCGAGCATCAGAGCTTCTTCTTGCTCACTTGTTATTCCTGTGCACTCACAGTTGGGTGAACAGTGGCTCATTCTCAACAAGTGCTGAATCCGATCTTTCTGAACAGGGCTGTTCAGACAGGGGAAGGATGGAGCTGTGGTGCTTAACTCTTGTGGTATTTTGACCAAAACATGTCAAAAGATGTTTCATTAAGAACCTAGGGAATTGAGTTCACTTGTAGAAAAGGGCTATAACAAGTCCATTTTAAGGAACTTTTAACATTGTGTGAAGCATTCAAATGAAAGTACAGTGGAACCTCTACCTATGAACTTGATCCGTTCCGTGACCCGGTTCGTAAGTAGAAAAGTTTCTCAAGTCAATTTTCCCCATTCAAAATAATGGAAAAGCAATTAATGCGTCCCCCATGCGACGTGACGACTGGCTGGAGGAGTAACACAGGCACTGGCTGTATGACGGGAGGTGGGGGGTGGGTGGAATAACGGAAAGTAGGAGGTGAATGTGGGGAGACGAAGCGTAGATACGGCTTAACTTAGCACGAATTTCGATGTCTGCTATTTACACTAATGCTAAATTGCTAAAGCTACAATGTGCTAATCTTAAAAGCTCACTCAAGTCTGGGCGCTGGGAGACTCGCCTATTGAGGTCAGTGGCCATTTCCAGCCGCCGGCTCGGCGGAGGCTTGGGTTCGTTTCTAGAATCATGGTTCGTTGGTGGAGGCAAAATATATTCAGATGCTTGGTTCGTATCTTGGAAAGTTCGTTAGTAGAGGGTCCACTGTATAAGTTTCTATTAATGCACATGTAGTTTCATGTTTTAAAAATAAATGTGCAGGAACTTTTCTAGCGTTTTTAATAATCACAGAAACGTTTTAAGTGAGCGGAAAAGCCTTTAAAGCCCTCAGATGGAAAAATATTATTATTTTTTTTAAACTGCCATTGATTTAATGATTTGTTTGGATTTTGTCTGGCTAACCTGAACCATAAGTATACGTACGCAGTAGAAAAAGTGTAACGTCGTAATGTCCTGGATGGCTTTGGTGTTCTGGTAAAATGGGCTCCTCCTGAGACCTAAATGGTCTCAAAAATCCAGCACCGTGCTGGCCTTTTCTGAACCTAATGCACTGCTTTAATGCCATCAGATATAAGGCAACACTTCAGAGCAATTGTAGTCTGGGTTACAGTGACCTTCTAAGTGCTGAGCACAGGGAATAATATTAACTTTTCTTATGCCTCTCTGTCTTTCTCACACACAGTGCTCATATGGATTCATCTACGATGGTAATCAGCTCAAAGTCACTTGTCTTCAGTGCAGAAACAGCTTCTGTGCTCAGTGTAAGAAGCCTGTGAGTATCAATGCAGAGTTGAAGCACACACACAACGAGCACACACACACACACACACACACACACACACACACACACACATATGGTGAGAAGGTCAGTGTTTACACGGCTCTGTTTGACTGTAGCTGACTTCTGCTGTTTCTGTTTAACCCCTTTCTCCTTTTCTTCCTCAATTCAGTTGTTATTTGGAATGGTTATTAAATATGAGAAGAGTCTAACCTACACAGTTGGTATTAATCTAAACTTGTATAATGTAGTGTCTATATTGGACTTGTATTAATGTCTTATATTAGAGTGTCATTTCATCAGACACCTAACTGTAGAATCACATCAGCAGCGATTCCTCGCCTCTTGTCGCCCAAGTCACCGATCGCTCATCGCCTGTGGGCTTTTCTAAGCTTGAGGCGATCTATCGTTGCCATGGTTTCACTGACGTCAAAAAATGCCATGGCAGTACTCAGTACTTTACGGCTCTTGTTGGTTCACAGTGTGTAGCAAATCACACACCTTCCCGTCCGATTTAAACCTCAAATCAAAAGTGTTCCTGCTGAAAATAACAATTCTACAGGGAAATCTATCTGTGTGTAGGGCACCACTGTAGGTACAGTCAGTATGACAGGACGTCTGCGCTTGTATACATACGAAAAAGTCTCGCTATATTGTAAATTCATCGTACAGGACAGGGAAGCTTAGGACCATGACAGTGAGCTTCTCTTCTATCTCTATTAGGAACAAATAGTAGGTTCTTTAGTGCAATCATGTCAAGCTAAAGAAGCTCCAGAAAGAGCTCAGTGCCTCAAATAAAGCATTATCGTGCAGTGGAGCTGGATGTTATATTTTCATCTGTGGCATGCAGGAAAAGGCAGTGTCTGTGTTTCTGGGGTGTGACAGAGTAAAGCCAACATCACTGGGCTCTGTTCGCATTGGTTATCGACACATTGATTCACACCTATATTAAATAAAGTTGACCTGACCTTCGCACTCCCTGAAAATGAGTGAGTACTGTTCGCTTTGTCCCGTGGCAGCGCTGCAGGTGTGAGCTCAGGATTAAAATTAGTTCACACTGATCTGTTTCATAGACGTAGCATCCACCTTACAAGTTGACACCTGACTAAATCGAATGTATGTGGTCATTATTTGAGCTCCATAACATACATATCTATTTAGGATAACGTCTAGACTTGTGAGTGCAAACTTTGTGCTGTGTCTGTTTAGTGGGAGGCCCAGCACACAGGCCTGTCCTGTGAGCAGTTCCAGTTGTGGAAGCGGGAGAACGACCCCGAGTATCAGCGGCAGGGCTTGGCGGGATACCTGCGCGATAACGGCATCAGTGAGTCTTCTGTTCTTTAACCTGCCAGAGCTGCCCTCATACCTGCTTTAAAACTCCTATAATCCAGCTCTAATGATTCTAACAGCGGGACCTCCACTTCAGAACCCCCTCACTGCCCTGGAGGAGACCCCAGTTCAAACAGAGCACTATCAAAGCTCAACCTTTTACTCTGTTACACACTTCAGAGATGCTCTGAGAAGGTTTAGCCACAGGATAGTGGTAGGCACCTTATTGTTTTTGTCAGGTGTTGAAGGGAAACCCAGTGCTATAGCGGAGGGTCTTTTAAACCTCACTGTCAGGATAAAAGGGTCCTGTACAAGTGCATTTTTGGTCAATAACGGTACAGACCATGTCAATGTACATTTTTTGTACAACATACTGAGTGAGTACCTAAGAGAGTACAACAGTGACAGTTTTATGGGGAATGTAGGGTTTAGCAATTTTTGCTGCAGAGTAGTAGCGATTTTAGTGTTGATTTTACTTGATGTTATGTATTAATACACAGGGTGGGCCATTTATATGGATACACCTTAATAAAATGGGAATGGTTGGTGATATTAACTTCCTGTTTGTGGTACATTAGTATATGGGAGGGCGGAAACTTTTCAAGGTGGGTGGTGACCATGGCGGCCATTTTGAAGTCCGCCATTTTGGATCCAACTTTTGTTTTTTCAACTTGAAGAGGGTCATGTGACACATCAAACTTATTGGGAATTTCACAAGAAAAACAATGGTGTGCTTGTTTTTAACGTAACTTTATTCATTCATGAGTTATTTACAAGTTTCTGACCACTTATCAAATGTGTTCAAAGTGCTGGATTGAAAATGCAACCCTCTTCTCCACTCTTCACACACTGATGGCATCACCTCAGGAGAAATGCTAGCACAGGCTTCCAGTATCCGTAGTTTCAGGTGCTGCACATCTTGATGGTATGGTGTGGTATATGGGGTACAAAGATAGTGGGGCCATTCTTCATCAATGGAAACCTCAAGGCCACTGGATATGTGAAATTGCTACATGATGACGCGTTTCCCTCTTTATGCACTGAAGCTGGCACGTTCCCTGAGTTTTTCCAGCAAGATGGTGCACCACCACATTATGGGTGTCAGGTCCGAGCATTCCTAGATGAACAGTTTCCTGGAAAGTGGATTGGTGGTCATAGGCAAGTTGAATGGCCCCCAAGGTCTCCCGATCTGACCCCCTTAGACTTCTATCTTTGGGGTCATCTGAAGGCAACTGTCTATGCTGTGAAGATACGAGATGTGCAGCACCTGAAACTACGGATACTGGAAGCCTGTGCTAGCATTTCTCCTGCCGTGTTGCTATCAGTATGTGAAGAGGGTCGCATTGACAATCCAACACAATGGGCAGCACTTTGAACACATTTTATAAGTGGTCAGAAACTTGTAAATAACTCATGAATGAATAAAGTTACACCATTGTTTTTCTTGTGAAATTCCCAATAAGTTTGATGTGTCACAAGACCCTCTTCCCATTGAAAAAACAAAAGTTGGATCCAAAATGGCCGACTTCAAAATGGCCACCATGGTCACCACCATCTTGAAAAGTCCCCCCCCCCCTCCCATATACTAATGTGCAACAAACAGGAAGTTAATATCACCAACCATTCCCATTTTATTAAGGTGTATACATATAAATGGCCCACCCTGTACAATAAAACAACACATTATTATGTAGTATAACTTATCAGATGTTCCTTGCATACATTCTTTAGTATGATTTGGTGACAGTGTGCTGCTGTAATATACATATGTGTACGTGCTGAACTATATTTTATTATCCTGATTGATTTGCCAATGATATTTGCTTTCAGATAACATTTAAAAACGTATATAAAGGCACACTGTAACTAAGATATAAAGCGTAGCTTATTTTACAGTCTGTTGACTGTTGTGAACTATATTTAAGGTCTCTTGCCTCTCTCTTTTCCTTACCTCTAATTCTCTTTCTCTCTCAGCCTGTCCTAACTGTAGGTTCCAGTATGCGCTGGCCCGTGGGGGCTGTATGCACTTCAGCTGCTCTCAGTGTCGATATCAGTTCTGCAGTGGCTGCAACAACCCTTTTCACACGGTGAGTTGTCTTCAGTACATGAAGTCTGGGAAACGCATAGGAGGTAAACACTCCCCAGTACTGCCACTCCTAGGAAATACAATCAATAACTACAAATGCTGCACCATTTCAGACAATGCATTGTCCTTACTGAATCCTGCTGTCAGGGGTGTTGTGAAAGCACCAACAGTGACCACCATATGCTCAGAAAAGTGCTTAGTGAATTAATTTTATCCCCCTAATAACACGTTATGCAACGTCACATCGCCCACTTTTAGTCTCCTCCACACTTTCCCCCTGCATCTCCGGTCCGTGTTTATTTCTGTTCTTCCACTTCACCTGTTTGCTCTCGCGAGTGTATTTTTGGGTTGTTTGTGTATCAGACATTTAGGCCGAACTGACTAAAAGCGGCTAAAAGCAGCACCCATTACACGAGCGTCCATGTTTTATTTTTCCCTCTCCGTCTCTATCTTTTTCTCTTATGTATCTTCCTCTTCTTTTTTTTCTCTTTTTAATTCTCTCTCTCTCTCTCTCTCTCTCTCTCTCTGGCTGTGGCAGACGTGTGCAGTGGCCCAGTGCAGTGTGACGGGTCTCCATGCCCATCACCCCAGAGACTGCCTCTTCTACCTCCGAGACTGGGAACCTGCCAGACTCCAGGCTTTACTGCAGGTGTTTATGCACCTAAACACACACAAACATTGTCTTTTATTTATTTATCTTTTTTAATACAGTACTAGGAAAGAGGTTCATATATCCAGTCAAATCCTTCACTCTACATATGAGTATAAAATACTAAAACAAAGGGTCATACATATATCCTGTAGGAAATATATTATAAATGAATATTGAATGTGTATATTAATAATGCACCATGTGTTTTATATACAACTTCCTGTGTTTAAATAAGGTGCAAATAAACGAGAACACACTCTTATTTATTTATCAAAACCTCCTTTTTTCATTTTACCGAATAAACCCAGGAAGAATTTACCTACACACATTATAATATAAAATGTACCGTAATTTTTGCACAGTGTTCTCCCTGTGTCTGTGTGGGTTTCCTCCAGGTGCTCCGGTTTCCTCCCACAGTCCAAAAACACACGTTGGTAGGTGGATTGGTGACTCAAAAGTGTCTGTAGGTGTGAGTGAATGTGTGTGTGTTGCCCTGTGACGGACTGGCGCCCCCTCCAGGGTGTATTCCTCCCTTGCGCCCAATGATTCCAGGTAGGCTCTGGACCCACTGCGACCCTGAACTGGATAAGGGTTACAGACAATGAATGAATGAATTTTTGCACAGGTCACCAATCCTAAGACCGGCAATCACAGCAAAAGCAGGTCCCAGAGCCACTGATCCTTAGACTATGACATTCACTCATTTAAGCAACTACCCACACACACCTCAGCTGCCTTGAACATACTGACTGCACTGGAAATTAAACATATATGTATTAAAAAATGACTTTTCCAAACTTATGTATAAATATTTATTTTAGATCATTGTTTACATTATAACTGTTAATAATTATAATACAATCACATACTGAGAATGTGTACAAACCAACACAGACACATGAGAGTATCTTCATACACACATGTAAACAGGGATGTATTCACACACAGGTGCATTTTGCAGACAGGTTCACCCACTCAACATATACATGCACACAAGCAGGAACAAGAATGTGGCACTTCAGAACAACTCACACGCGTTAACCTCCCACTCACAGCTTGGGAAAGCTGCCTGTTTTGTTCGGTGCAAACTCACATCTTGATTTCACACTTATTCGTGGCTTCGTTTGTTTCTTTTCAGAAAAATGCGGTGGCCTTTAACACTGACACTGCTCCAGGGACGCACACAGGTATGCACTCCAGCGGTGGGGGAATGCACGCACCGCTGCTGTTAACCTTTGCAAATCAGCTACAGTTGTGTGCAATTGTGCTCGGCAAATAAGTAGAAACTGTGCACTTAACGTTGATACAGGAGCTTATTTCACACAGAAAATCAACAGAACACATCATTTGACTGGGATTGTCTTTGAGTTACTAACTACTTTGAGGATTAGATTCCGTTAGGAGGGGAAAATAGATTGCGATGACTGACTCCAGTATTTTAAACCTTTTTGAGACAGCTATTGGAGAGACGTTTAATTAAAAAGTGTACATCCCAAATGTAATTATGTTTTTTCCCTTAAAACTATTAATGCGTGTTTTGTTTGTTTGTTTGGAAGTGTATGGAATTTATATTGTTTATTTTTTTCATTTGCAAAACAATTATAATATGAGGACGGAGAATATAAAAATATAAGTAGGCATTATTAACAAAACTAGGAATTAAGAACAATTCAGGTAGCATTATGTAGCAGCGAGCTCACAAACGTTTAAGCAATTAAAATTAAAACAGTGAAATCAAATGGATCAGTCAAAGTGGTGAGCACGTTCGCCTCCCAGCGCTGGGATCTTGGGTTCAAGTCCCATCTGGGTGGAGTTTCCATGTTCTCCCTGTGTCTGCGTGGGTTTCCTCCGGGGGTTCTGGTTTCCTCCCACAGTCCAAAATCATGGAGGGTAGGTGAATTGGCTTCTGTCTAATAACTGTCCTGCTGTGTGAGTGAATGAGTGTGTATGTGAATGAATGTCTGTATGTGTGAGTGAATGTGTGTGAGCCCAGATATGGATTGGCGCTCTGTCCTGGGTTAAACCCTAGTGCCCGATGCAGTCCTCCAGGTGGACGGTCGTTCCTGGTCGAGAGTACGCTGTGCACGTTTGGATGCCGCTTCTCGCCGGTGTGTGTGTGGACTGAGTGTTCTGAGCAGTGTGGATTGTAAAGCATGCTTGGGTGTCTAGAAAGGCGGTATATAAGTGTAATGATACATACATACGATAACAATACAAAAATAAAACAATTAAATCTGATTCTCTGTGCATTTCCAAACTTCTCTCTGTGAAATCAAGCATTTTTGTGTTTCTGTCCATGGAAGAAAATTCATTTCAGTTTGTTCCTCCTCTTATCTGTCTGCTCATTTGCCAGTCTGTCTGTGTCTGTCTGTCTGTCTGTCTGTGTCTGTCTAATCTGCGTCTCATTACAGCCATGTATTATTTGTTCATTTCATGGACAACGGAAGTAAATTACTTCACCTGTAATGAAAGTCTAAAAGAAGCCATAATGAAGCACTGTTTTCCACTTAGAGCCGATGTTCAATTATTCCCCCTCGGAATGGGAGGCTATATTAGGACCACAAAAACAAACTCTCTGAAATAAACATGCTGTCTTTCTCTCTCACACACCCTACAGATTCACAGCACTTATTTTCACACATTATCCCACTCTTTCCTCCTCCTTTTTTGATTTCTCTCTACGAACACACACATCAACTCTCTCTCTCTCCCTGTGCGTTAGGTGTGTGTGGTGTGATTGAACAGAAGGATGAAGGTGCTCATCAGACAGATTCTGCATGTGGAGCTCAAACCCAGCCAGGTCAAGCTGGCCTTTGCGAGTGAGTGTATATGTATAATCTTATTTATAAAAAAAACACATTTATTTATTTAAAAGTAGGAAACATCAATATGTTCCAGGCTTCACGTCTTTATAGTTTCTTTCCCCATTAAAATAAGTTCAATTAGGCACTAAGACTTTTACTCTGTAAACAATGCTAACTGATGTATTCTTTTGTACAGCATGAGTTCATCTGTAAACATCTGGTTTTGTTTTATAGGAAACACTACCGCGAGTACCTGGTTAGCCTCATCAATGGTCACTCTATTGACCCTGCCCCACTGTTCAGCTTAAACGAGCTGGTCCTGGCCTGCAAGAGATACCAAGTGAACATCACTCGGGGAGAAGGGGAGGAGGACAGGCCGTTCTTCACTCGTCTATTGAAGGTTGAGGATTTAAAACAGAAAATATAGGTTACAACTAGATGCAATCCCAGTCTTTGGTGTTCTATGACTTTATAAGTTATAGTGGTGCTTATTTACAGTGTCATAAAGTTTGATTTAAGGCCTCTTTAGTTAGTCTGATGTATTTGCATAGGTTACTCAAGTACTCCAAATATTTGTGTGCATTATGAAGTCCCTGGGAGCCGTTAGAGATTATTGATTGTCCTTTTCTTTCTTGTTTTGGCAGAAACTAATAGAAGACGTTCCTCTGGGTGACAAGGTGCCCAGAAAGAAGTGAAAAATTCAATAACGCCGCACTGCTTTTACCTGGACTTTTAATTATCGTTACTGTCTGTGTGCCTGAGGATCGAACCAGTCCCTTGCTTTTTGCACAGACTTGAAGGAATCGTTTGATTTTTTTAATATGTTTTAGATGTAAAAGAGTTTTACCCTCCTGAGACATCTCAGACAATCTTTATGTGCACTTTAGTCTTTAGTGCACAATTTAATCTTCAGTGTGTTGGCATAACAGTAATCAATAATGAAGGCATTCTGTCATTGTGTCAGTGGTTAATCAGATTGATGTCTTGTGATTTCTATGCAACTGAATGAAGACGTTTTGAGAACGTCTGTTTCGCTTGACTCTACTTTCAGCTCAAAAAAGATGTCGCCCTAAACTGCCCCTTCTGCATGACGAGTTCAAGAATGCATGGCATCCTTCTGTACATAGATCTGTCAGACATTACCCTTGTATCTCCAAGAGGTAACTTTGCAGGAGCAATTTTAATGAAAAAAAAAAAAAGACAGCTGAGAAGAACGACGATATAAGATTATGATCCTACAGTGCCAATATACAACACTCCTGAACTCTGTAACATCGCACTTGCTGCAGGTTCTTTGTTTCTTGGCATGTGAGCCAAAGCACCACAGCGTCCAATGACGCAAATTAGTCCAAACAAAAAGATGGAAAATGGAGAGAGGGAAATTAAGACCTGTGAAATCACTTGTGAATAAAAACGTCACTGGACCGTACAGTTCTCACGTCTCTTTCAGGTCGCATGCCGACCACTTGCTGTCGCACCTCCTACCATTGTATCAGTAGTTGCCTGAGAAAACGTGTGGTTGAGAGCGCATTATAAATAAAGCACATTTCGTACTTGCCTCCGAGCACAGCACCTTTTCCTCAGAGCTGACGCTGGCTTCGCCGAGGGCCTGTAGTCAGGGAAACCACTGATTAGGACACTATTTTAGACTAAAGCAGCCTTTACAGATAGATTTCCCTGAATGTATGAATTTTGTGCTTTGACATTTAGAATCGCACAAGAGAGGAATCAATTTCTAGAACTATAAAACCCACAAAGGATGAAATAACAGCCAAGTCAATGGCATTCAGGGTTGGGAAGGTTACGTGCAAACTGCGCCACTTTACTTATTCTTGATTGAAGGTCCACAATCTCAGTAAAGCATTTCGATGGCTTTTGAATTGCTATTTAAACAGCCTTTTATTGAAACGTCTGACGATGTTGTAGCTTCTGTCAGTGCAGTGCAAGTATTTATAGCAACAGTCTTTAAGGTGTGTAGTCACACACAAGGGTTCCAAATAAAGATGCCAGCTCCACTGATCCACAGCCCACGGCTGGGAGGCTTTGTCCCTCTCTTACAAACCCTTGGCATTGGCCATGCTGACTGTAGGCTCATGTACAGCTGTCTTCCTTCAGGTGAGATGGAAAACTGAGGTCTGTGGGACATAAAGGATATTGGGGCATTTTTACCTAATAGGTACTTGTGAGGAGCAGCTGCAGTCGCTTTTTTTCGTGGTGTGTTGATTGTAGTTGAGGCAGCTCCATAATGTTCCAATGAACGTAAAGTTCTGTGGGGTTCAACAGAAGATTTGAATGAACGTAACTATGAGGTCAGACACTGATGTTGGATGAGAAGGCCACTCTGATTCATCCCAAAGATGTTCTTTCGGTTTGAGGTCAGGACTCCACCCCAAACTCGCTCATCCATGTCTTTATAAACCTTGCTTTGTGCACTGGTGCACAGTCATGTTGGACGTAAAAAAACAACCCCACACCATAATCCCTCCTCCACCAAACTTTACAATTAGCACAATGCAGTCGGACACGTACCGTTATCCTGTCAACCATCCTTCCAAAACCCAGACCTGTCCATTGGATTGCCACAAAGAGAAGCGTGATTTGCACCGTGGCATTCGGCGCTTTGCAACGCATTTGGTGATGCAATGCTTGGATGCTGCTGCTCGGCTATGGAAACCAATTCCATGCAGCTCTCTATGCACTAATCTGAAGGCTCCATGAAGTTTGGAGGTCTGTAGCGATTGACTCTGCAGAAAGTTGGCAACCTCTGCGCACTATGCCCCTCAGCATCCTATCACAGTACCATACTGGAATTCACTGAGCTCTTGAGAGCAATCTGTTCTTTCACAAATGTTTGTAGAAGCAGTCTGAATGTCAAGGTGCTTGCTTTAATACACCTGTGGCCATGAAAGTGATTGGAACACCTGAGTTCAATGATTTGGATGGAAATACTTTTGAAAAGATAGTTTATGTCTATTTATTTGTCTTCAAAAACATAACACCGTCAGCTGAGCTGTGAAATGAGACGGCTGTGTTGTACTCCCTCTTAAAAGAAAAGATAACATTTAATCTTGCAGTTGTTCATGCTGCTGTTGTCCCGGGAGCTTCCACAGAGTGGCATTTAGTTCTTTTCAATTATTTCGACAAAATGCTGTGTTTGGCAGCAGAGATGCATTTGACTCAAGAAATGTCACCGCTTGCATTATTTTCATGCTACGTTTGCACTCACTCCTCACAAGCGCACACATCTTTTTTCGCTGGAAGATGACTGCTTCACTTTTAAGGAGGAATCTGACATTTTACCTTTCTGAACGGCTAAATCAAAGCCGAGACAGAGGCACTGGAAACAGATGTAGCAGAAACCCATTTACAACCCTTTATTTTAGAAACAATGTGTAAATGAATCCAACAATTTTTATGCCACATTCTTAGGGTGATGCTAAGTGATTGTGCTAGGTGATGGCTAAGCTGTTGCTTTAGTATTTTAGATCATTGCTAAGTTATCGAAGGGGGTTGCTTGTTTGCTCGTTGCCTGGTTATTGTGGTTACTAGGGTGTAGCAAAATGATTAATATAGTACCACATTTGCTGCCACATATGGAGTGGTTTACGGTGTAGCTGTTTCACCTGTATTCCTAGGTTATTGCTAAAACTGGACGATATAGGCAAAATTTATATCGCAATATATTTCTTAATTTCGATATCGATATGAACAATAAAAAAACGCCACCGAAAATCTGCCAAGAATTGAAAGCATTATGACATCACAATCACCTTCTAACTTTAAAATGATGTTAATGAACATCAATCAGCGGCAGATGTTGTAAATATATAATGTATATTGAAATATTGAAAATATGTTTAAAAATCATATTGTTATTGAAACATTTTATATTGCGATAAATATTGATATTGATTTATTGTGCAGCCCTAGTTGCTGCTACATTTAAGGCTGTTGTTAAGTGGTTGCTAGGTTGCTGCTACATGTTTGTTTAGCCTGCTGTTTCGGTATCCAAGGTGGTTGCCAGGGTGATCCTTTTTTGTTGGTACTGTTCCATGTGGTTACTAATGTGTTTCAGCTACGTTTGCCTCAAATGCCAGGGTGCTGTCTGAATAAATCCCTTTGCTAATAAAAGGAAATGGACACTGGATGTGTTTGGGATTTGGAATCGTGAGAAGCAGGGAATGCAATGAACTTTGGAGGTGAGGCTGCAGAATACATTGAAAGAGACAAAAGCCGTCTCCTGGCTGTAGTAAAGGCAGTGTAGACACAGTAAACACTGTAATAACTCTATTGTAGTTAGCTATGGCTTATGTAAAGTGCTTTGGTAATGTGTTTTTTTCTTCTTCTTCTTCTTCTTCATCGTCTTCTTTCTTTCCCATTCCTTCAGTTTCTGACCAAGGCTACTGCAGCAGGTCTAGACATGACAGCCAACGTGTTTTGACAGCTGACTGTGTGTGTGTGTGTGTGTGTCTCTGGGGAGGATGTACTGGGCTTATTGGCTGGGACACTGAAGGAGGTTGAGACTTCCAACAGTGGCATTATTTGT
Source organism: Hoplias malabaricus (assembly GCF_029633855.1). NCBI lineage: Eukaryota > Metazoa > Chordata > Actinopteri > Characiformes > Erythrinidae > Hoplias > Hoplias malabaricus. Next base: position 4,765,116 of record NC_089818.1, read on the forward strand.
TATCGCAGTTCTTTTTCTCCACAGTCTGTGAGACCCTGCCTCCGGTGCTACAAGCAGTTAATAGTGGGGTACACTTTGCGATGTCTGCTGCATTTTAACACACAATCAAACAGACTGCAATCCCAAAGCATAACTTTATACATTGAAAAATAAAGCTGTGCTCTTGGTATCAATTGAAGGCAATGGACAGATGCTGAACTTGCAGCTGCCTGTAGACGTCTATTATAAGTACGTTTTTGAGTCGACACGTTTTCTTCTCATTTCCACGCAGGTTTTTTGGGGAAAACAGTAGAATATTCCTTTATATCCAGGGCTTAGACTGCAATCATCATAGAATCTGACTAATGCTCTCACACTGAACTGTAGTGTTGGCCGTAATAGGTTTCACTGTAATGTGATTAACGCTCCCAGATTGAAATGAATCACACTAATGATAATCTTATTCACATCACTGGGGTTTAGCATCATCAAGCTGCCAATAGATCAGAAGGAAATCTCTATCTTTTATTTAATTGATTAATTGATTTATTCATTTTCTTCTTGGATTTTTTGACTTGTTCTTGGGAAGATCCTGAACGGGGCTGAGGTGGAGTCCAGAGCGCTAGACAAACGCTCTGCTGACCAGTGCTAATCTATGAATGGGTTTGGAACTACATCCCCAGTCTGCGATGCCACGTTACACGTAAATGACTTCAGGATCATACGGTGTGTCTGAGAAACCCGCAGGGTCTGGAGACTCTACTGGCCAAAGCCAAGCTGAACCGGGCGCCATGCCTCTGCTGTGTGGGTGTGTGGCATGCTCCGAGTGGCCAGATGGCTGCAGTGGCCCCAGGAAATGGGTTAGATATCACTGGGGTCAGCGATGTGTCTACTGTCCATCCTCCTCAGTGCAGCAACATCAGGGAGACTGTTCTCGGAGCTGGACGCTTCACCACAGTTGGAACATTTCTGTGAGGGTCTGACAGCATTCAGCCGCGAGCTTCAGCGAGGGCAGGTACTGATGTTGCATATTTCAGTTCTGGATCGCAAACACCATCCAATCTTTTATTTATTTTATTTATTTCCTTTATTAATGCAAGTCTGCTATTTGAAGAGCTGTCCGGCTTGACCCAGGTGAGGGTCAAGACTCTGGCTGTGAGGGCTGGAGGAAGAGCTGCTTTTTAACATGCGGCCCCTCTCTCCTTTGACCTTCATCGACTTGCATAACTGGAAGGCGAAAGCTGTCAGTGGAAGGCCGAGCAACCGAGCGTGTCTAAATAAAATTGACACCTGCAGGCAAACGAAGACGAGTGTATTCATTGTCCGTCAGAACCAAATCTACTGCTCGATGTGTGGATTTCAAAGTCTCATGTCAATACAAGTCTATTGGAAAACTTTGCATTTACAGGATTTACTTTCGCCATGGAGGTTTGCACACTGCAGGAAACCACAGATGTTGAAAATAGAAGAAGTTTGATTGACGTAGAGGTCAGAGAAGTGGGCTTGGGAACACAAAATGTTGATACAGTAAATTCTCCATATTCCCTATATACCTTTTACATGCGATGCATTTTAACCCCAGGACTGTACAGAGTGTTTATGATGAAGCTGCTACAAGGAGCCAAATAACAGACAGATGTTTGTGAATCTAAATGGTGTATATTTGAATGTTATTTATCTTATTTAAATTCCTGAATTTTTATTTACATAATATTTTTATAGCATTTTAAAATTTTCAGATTTAAAAGCAGTTCATATCCTTAAATTTTTTTTTTTTTTTTCAAATTCAGATTGGAAGAGTTAGGATTTAGGGCGGAGGTCAGCCATCTGGGTTTTACTTGAAAATTGTAAATACAAAAAATTCCGATATATTAATTAATTAATTCATTCATTATCTGTAACCCTTAACCAGTTCAGGGTCACGGTGGGTCCAGAGCCTACCTGGAATCATTGGGCGCAAGGCGGGAATACACCCTGGAGGGGGCGCCAGTCCTTCACAGGGCAACACAGACACACACACACACTCACTTACATACTCACACCTACGGACACTTTTAAGTCGCCAATCCACCTACCAACGTGTTTCTGGACTGTGGGAGGAAACCCATGCAGACACAGGGAGAACACACCACACTCCTCACAGACAGTCACCCGGAGGAAACCCACGCAGACACAGGGAGAACACACCACACTCCTCACAGACAGTCACCCGGAGGAAACCCACGCAGACACAGGGAGAACACACCACACTCCTCACAGACAGTCACCCGGAGGAAACCCATGCAGACACAGGGAGAACACACCACACTCCTCACAGACAGTCACCCGGAGGAAACCCACGCAGACACAGGGAGAACACACCACACTCCTCACAGACAGTCACCCGGAGGAAACCCACGCAGACACAGGGAGAACACACCAACTCCTCACAGACAGTCACCCGGAGGAAACCCACGCAGACACAGAGAGAACACACCACACTCCTCACAGACAGTCACCCGGAGGAAACCCACACAGACGCAGGGAGAACGCACCACACTCCTCACAGACAGTCACCCGGAGGAAACCCACGCAGACGCAGGGAGAACACACCACACTCCTCACAGACAGTCACCCGGAGGAAACCCACGCAGACACAGAGAGAACACACCACACTCCTCACAGACAGTCACCCGGAGGAAACCCACACAGACGCAGGGAGAACGCACCACACTCCTCACAGACAGTCACCCGGAGGAAACCCACGCAGACGCAGGGAGAACACACCACACTCCTCACAGACAGTCACCCGGAGGAAACCCACGCAGACACAGGGAGAACACACCACACTCCTCACAGACAGTCACCCGGAGGAAACCCACACAGACGCAGGGAGAACGCACCACACTCCTCACAGACAGTCACCCGGAGGAAACCCACACAGACGCAGAGAGAACACACCACACTCCTCACAGACAGTCACCCGGAGGAAACCCATGCAGACGCAGAGAGAACACACCACACTCCTCACAGACAGTCACCCGGAGGAAGCCCATGCAGACGCAGGGAGAACGCACCACACTCCTCACAGACAGTCACCCGGAGGAAACCCACGCAGACGCAGGGAGAACGCACCACACTCCTCACAGACAGTCACCCGGAGGAAACCCACGCAGACGCAGGGAGAACGCACCACACTCCTCACAGACAGTCACCCGGAGGAAACCCACGCAGACGCAGGGAGAACGCACCACACTCCTCACAGACAGTCACCCGGAGGAAACCCACGCAGACGCAGGGAGAACGCACCACACTCCTCACAGACAGTCACCCGGAGGAAACCCACGCAGACGCAGGGAGAACGCACCACACTCCTCACAGACAGTCACCCGGAGGAAACCCACGCAGACGCAGGGAGAACGTACCACACTCCTCACAGACAGTCACCCGGAGGAAACCCACGCAGACACAGGTCCCTGGAGCTGTGTGACAGCGACACCTACCTGCTGCGCCACCATGACGCCCCAAATTAAATTCAAATGCACAAAATTCAGATTCAGAACAGTGTTTCTCCTCCCTCAATATTCATAGCTAAGATGCTCTTGAATAAGGCACCTAACACCTACCCAACTGCCCCCAAGTGTTTGTGTGTGTGTCATGTCTCAGAGGCGGCACATGCTGGACCCCAACCTCCTGAGACCAGGGGGGATACGACCAGGAGAAACTCACTGACAGGTGAACTGCAGACAGCTAAAAAAAGGATTTAAGGTCGAGGGGTCCTAGAGGTATACTTTGTGAGGGTCCTGCTCCAATCTGGAGGACCGTCTACATATCTTACCTTTAATTACTCAACCACCATTCTACTGCATGTGAAGCACCTGAAAATGAATTGTAATACTTTCATAGGAAGGCTTGTGGAGGGCTGGCAGCTTCACGCCTGTTAGATTCCTGACTGACGTTCTCTGGATAACACCGGACATGAAAAGCGTTTCTTCTTGACAATGATGCTTTCTAAACAGCTCATTTAAAAGGCTGCTCTGTAACTATTCTCAGCCCAGCCTGCCAGTCCTGGATGCTTATTTCCCACAATGCACTCAAGTGCTGGCCAAAGCCAAGGCAGGAACAAACGGGGGGGATGTTGCCACTAGCAACCGAATCTCTGACGCGGATAAAAATAATCCACCACTTCTGTTAGAGGGCTTTGTTTCTGTATTATTTATCTCGACTTGTTCATTTTCATTTCTCTGGGTGCGTAATTTCAATTTGGGAACCCTCTGTTGCAGAGGCCAAGTGGAGGCTATAGAGGGGTATGAAGTCCCCCAGCTTTACAGAGTGGTGCAGTTAATCCGAGTGAGAGCGCTTCATCCAGTCCCTTAAGGAGATGCTGGAGTCCTCAAAACCTGTAAAGAAGCTGCAGGGTTCCCACAGTTAACTCTTAACCTGGTAGATTTGCTGTTGAAATATATATAGACATCTGTTCTTCAGCTTTAAAGGAACACTAGGTAATATTTGGTATTTTTGCCTTATCCCTTGGCTTTCCTGCATTTGCAGAGCTTTATTGACTTTTACAACACTGTCTTGAAGTCTAAGCCAAAGGGGACGGTCGCTGGGGTGGTGTCCTACCCTCCTCCAGCAGTTACATATTGCAGTTTCTGCAGCGCTGAGCCTAGACAATCAGAAGTTTTGAAACTGTAATTTTACCTTAAAAATACTGTCTAGTGTTGCTTTAAGGGCACAGTTACTCAGCTTGTATAATCTCATCAGTAACATTGGACACAGTTCACCCTGCTGTTGTCTGGAGTGATGGAGCTCTGTCAAGCACCTGTCCTGACCTCATTAGTGGTCATCAGATGCAATCAGATGCTCACAGCAATGTTCCAAAACCAAGTTTAAAGCCTTGACAGAAGGACAGACGTTTTACTGCAGTAAAAAGGGGGCTAATACTCTTCAGTTGAGGAGGTATTGTCAGATGAGATGGTGTCCGTAAACTTTTGGCCACGTAGTGTGTCACAGTTCTCTTTGCCAACAGTAAACTGACCCACATTCCCAAGGGTTCCAGTAGTGCTGAGTGTGAGAGGTATGGAGTCATGTGTAAAACTCTCTCTCTCTCTCTCTCTCTCTCTCTCTCTCTCTCTCTCCCCGTGAACCCTGCTCCTGCCCTAGGGCCCTGATCCAGTCAGGCGTATCAATCCTCTTCTCCCTCTCCTCAACTCTCACTGCTGGAGGGAAGTATAGTGGCCGGCTTACTTCACGAGGTTCCTTCTCTCAGCGCAGGCTTGTCTTTAGCGCCACATCCTTTCAGACCCATGTTGCTAAGCTGCCTTCTCACAGTAGAAGGAGAAACACACACACCTGCTTCTATCATCTCTCCAATATAAAAGCTCTGACGGCTGAGTCCCGACACCAGTTTAGAAGATTCCTGCTTCTGCTCTGGGTTTGATCCTCACCTTGGGTCACTGTCTGTGGAGGGATGGAGACGGGGGGCTCTCCCTGTGTCTGTGTGGGTTTCCTCTCGCCGTTGGTTGGAAATTGCCCACAGCTGAGTGTGTGAGTGACTGGGTGAGTGTGTGGTGCCCTGTGATGGACTGGCGTGTTCCTCTCATGTACCCAGTGATTGCTGGTAGGCTTCTGAACCCACTGCAGCCCTGACCAGGATGAAGTGTCACTTACTTCTTCCCAGAAATGCCTCCTGAAATGTATAACCTGTCTATATTTAAGGATTTTTTTTTATTTTTCACCGTTCCTAAATGTCCTTGTGAGCAGGGCTTAATTCCGACTGCGTTTGTTTGTTTTCCCTCCGCCAGACGGAAGCTCCTGACGTTTTTAACAGCTGCTGCCTGGAACGTTGTGACTCTCCCCTCTTCGTTCTGCAATACATGCAAATGCCTTGCTTATTATGACTGTCTGCACAATGTCAATTTAATTTTCCACTAAATTAAGCTTCTGTGGATTAGCATTCTCACTACGGAACCTTCTCAACTCACCCGTAGCGGGGTCTGAATATAGGCTTTAACAGTTCAGTACCCAAAACATGGGTTATACACACAAGCCCCACAAGGACATGATATTGTAAAGAAAGTGTGTATCATAATAGAATAGAATCAATTAGTAAATGGCTTATGGTGCGCACAGGAAGCAGTGGCCAGGGTCTCCAGTACCTCACAGGCTGTATCAAACCCACATTCAACATAGATTCTTTTTCTCTTGATTTGCTAACTCACTGGTCTATTTGCACACTGAGGAAAAAGCTCCAGTGTTCGTATGCAGCCCTAGCTCAGTAAGTTGGGAAAATAAATAAAAGTGTCTCTGTCCAAACTGGCTTTTCCTCTGTGAGTCACTGGAGGACCCAAGGCTTAGAAACAGCATCTGGAGGTATTTAGACGGCAGAGACACCGCCAAATGTTGAGAAGCATTAAAAAAAAGAGATGAAGGTATTGCTCTATTTCTGCTTCGGGTGGGCAACATTGACTTGTTTTTACAGGTGCATTCTTAACCACAGACGCTCTGGCAAAAAGTTGACAGAGAATGATTGACTGATACATTCAGTGCATTTAATTGGCCTCACTGTCAGAATTCTGTCAGCTGCATTCTGATTGGCTCGCAGCCTCGTTTAACACATGATGTCATAATGGCTGGTTTTTCAGTCAAATTTCTTTTCCAGCAGTAGAAGACGGTTCTTGGACACGTTATGCTCTCAGTAGAGAGTCTGGTATCAACCGAGACCACAGACTACTTAAGGTGGAACTGACTCCAAACGGCTCGGGTTACAAACGAGATTAGGTGGTAAATCAAACAGTGAATAAAAATGTAACGGCAAGTCAAACCTCGGCCAGGTGCAACAGTCAGAGTCTTACTCAAACAAACTGTTCCACCTTAAAAGATGGAGAGCTTCTGAAGGACGACAAACAGAACGGGAGTTAGTTGTCCTGTAGATTCGCCTGTGGTTGCCTTTAACATGCAGTGTCTGTTGTGCCTGAATTGGAAATAAAAGCCCCACACTTGAAAATGGAGGTTCTACAAGGGTTCTACAGAACCTTGAGCACCCAAAGAACTCTGCGCATGACTTCAGGGTTCTTCAGACTGATGGGGAATGTGCTATAGATGGTCCAACATATAGCACCTATTTATACGACACCATAACAGTAGAGGAACCATTTTCATGTAGCCATCTGTAGCATATTCTCCATTGATCTGAAGAACTCTTTCACAATGCAAAGAATGCTTAAATCATGCAAAAGGTTCTAAGGTTCTTCAAATGTTTAGGGTTCTTTTTTTTTTCATCATTTTTAAGTGTGTAGCATATCATGAGGAGGGTGGGGGTGTTACCCATTATACTTTCCCTCTTTTTCTTTTCTCTCTGCTTCTCTGTCTCTCTTTGTCTCTTAGTTTCTCACTCATGTCTCCCTCTGCCTCTCTTTCTGTGTGTGTGTGTATATAAATATGTGTGTATGTGTGTGTATGTGCATGTCTGATTCACTGCAGACGAGGAGGATGTTTCGGTTTGAAATGTCGTGCTGGTTTAAGCTGAGCTGGCTCTGACAGCTGGACGCTGCTGTCCCCAGTGGCGCTGTGACAACTAGCCCCTGGCTCAGTGACCACTGGCCTTAACACATCGGGCCCCAGAGCTGGAGGAGTGTGTCTCAGCGTGACGGGGGCTTATACACACACTCCAGCATGAGGTCATATGTCCCATATGTTTAAATACCCAAATACGGTCATATGACACTAATACACACACACACATCCAGTCCTGCAGACCGTTTCCATGCCAACGGTTGTTAGACAAGCAGAGCAGAGTGACAGATTGACAGAAATAGAAATCATAATTGGTGGCAAAATGGAATGAAAGTGACAGACGTGAAAAAAACACTCATTCTTGCAAATTGATTAATTTCATATTTTATTATATAACTTTTAATAAAAGGTCTTTTTATTAAAATCATGGGTCTATTAGAAAGACATATATCTGTAAGGGACACTTTAAATATGTCCCATATGTATTACATAAGGCTGTAAATGACCTAAGGGCTCAGCGTGGGCACACGGTTTGTGCTACAGGGGGTTAGCCTTCACTCCTCTCGCATGTCAGTGAGCTCCTGCTTTGGACGCCTCACAAGAAACAGTTCTGAATATGCTCCGACCAAAACATTATGACCAACACAGGCCCTGTTCCGATTGGCTCAGATCTTTGTGCGCGCCCGTTTTTCTGCTTCCAACATCCAAACATCAAAAGCTGACCCAGGAAAAGAGCCGCTGCAATCAATCTCATGGCTTATGTGTGTCGCTGTGTGTTCTGTGTGATCAGACACAGCAGTGCTGCTGGAGTTTTTAAACCCCACAGTGTCACTGCTGGACAAAGAACCAAAAACATCCAGCCGACAGCGTCCTGTGTCACTGATGAAGGACTAGAGGACGAGTGACACACACTGTGCAGCGACAGATGAGCTGCTGTCTCTGAATTTACATCTACCAACGAGGGAGGAGTGTCTCCACAGTGAGTGGACACCGGGTTTAAAAACCCCAGGAGCTACTGCTGTGTCTGATCCACTCAACCATTACAATGCAGATTAACACACCACAACCTTGTCAGTCATAAAGCTCTATATTCATCTATCTACTGGGCATTTTTTTCTCCTGGCAGCCTGCATTTGGACCGTCGCAGAGGCTTTAATGTGTAACCATATCTGCTCCACGGTTCCTGTCTGTCTGTCTTTTTGAGGGGCCCGTGTCCCCCATTCTGCTTGACCAACTCCCCCATGAGGATCACTTCCTATGTCTGTCACCCATGGACTTCATACACAGCTGGAGAAATGCGGCTGTGTTGCCGAGCAACCACCACCTGCGTCTCCGATGGGGCTGGAGGCTTCTCGGCTATAGAAAATATGTCCAGAAAGGAGATGCTCCATCAGAGTCCTTATAGAGAAACCCGTCTGCTTTGCAGCCACCTCTGGGATGCGTTCAGGAGGGTTACATTCCCTCGTACAAGTCCAGGCTCCGATCTCTTTGAATGAGAAAGGGACCTAGAAGCTTATAATTGAAAACCAAAGCACAATATTGTAATCACTGTCAAAATCAAATGAAGCCTTGAAGGATATAAAACCTCACAGCATTTGGTAGAAGCTGCAGGTGCCTTAATCATAGTGAGGTGTGTCTCTACGTTACAGACGACTCCCTATGTCTGTGTGGGTTTCCTCCGGGTGACTGTCTGTGAGGAGTTGGTGTGTTCTCCCTGTGTCTGTGTGGGTTTCCTCCGGGTGACTGTCTGTGAGGAGTGTGGTGTGTTCTCCCCGTGTCTGTGTGGGTTTCCTCCGGGTGACTGTCTGTGAGGAGTGTGGTGTGTTCTCCCCGTGTCTGTGTGGGTTTCCTCCGGGTGCCTGTCTGTGAGGAGTGTGGTGTGTTCTCCCCGTGTCTGTGTGGGTTTCCTCCGGGTGACTGTCTGTGAGGAGTGTGGTGTGTTCTCCCCGTGTCTGTGTGGGTTTCCTCCGGGTGACTGTCTGTGAGGAGTGTGGTGTGTTCTCCCCGTGTCTGTGTGGGTTTCCTCCGGGTGACTGTCTGTGAGGAGTGTGGTGTGTTCTCCCCGTGTCTGTGTGGGTTTCCTCCGGGTGCCTGTCTGTGAGGAGTGTGGTGTGTTCTCCCTGTGTCTGTGTGGGTTTCCTCCGGGTGACTGTCTGTGAGGAGTGTGGTGTGTTCTCCCCGTGTCTGTGTGGGTTTCCTCCGGGTGACTGTCTGTGAGGAGTGTGTTGTGTTCTCTCTGTGTCTGTGTGGGTTTCCTCCGGGTGCCTGTCTGTGAGGAGTGTGGTGTGTTCTCCCTGTGTCTGCGTGGGTTTCCTCCGGGTGACTGTCTGTGAGGAGTGTGGTGTGTTCTCCCTGTGTCTGCGTGGGTTTCCTCCGGGTGACTGTCTGTGAGGAGTGTGGTGTGTTCTCCCTGTGTCTGTGTGGGTTTCCTCCGGGTGACTGTCTGTGAGGAGTGTGGTGTGTTCTCTCTGTGTCTGTGTGGGTTTCCTCCGGGTGACTGTCTGTGAGGAGTGTGGTGTGTTCTCCCTGTGACTGCGTGGGTTTCCTCTGGGTGACTGTCTGTGAGGAGTGTGGTGTGTTCTCCCTGTGTCTGCGTGGGTTTCCTCCGGGTGACTGTCTGTGAGGAGTGTGGTGTGTTCTCCCTGTGTCTGTGTGGGTTTCCTCCGGGTGACTGTCTGTGAGGAGTGTGGTGTGTTCTCCCTGTGTCTGCATTGGTTTCCTCCGGGTGACTGTCTGTGAGGAGTGTGGTGTGTTCTCCCTGTGTCTGCATTGGTTTCCTCCGGGTGACTGTCTGTGAGGAGTGTGGTGTGTTCTCCCTGTGTCTGCATTGGTTTCCTCCGGGTGACTGTCTGTGAGGAGTGTGGTGTGTTCTCCCTGTGTCTGCATTGGTTTCCTCCGGGTGACTGTCTGTGAGGAGTGTGGTGTGTTCTCCCTGTGTCTGCATTGGTTTCCTCCGGGTGACTGTCTGTGAGGAGTGTGGTGTGTTCTCCCTGTGTCTGCGTGGGTTTCCTCCGGGTGCCTGTCTGTGAGGAGTGTGGTGTGTTCTCCCTGTGTCTGTGTGGGTTTCCTCCGGGTGACTGTCTGTGAGGAGTGTGGTGTGTTCTCCCTGTGTCTGTGTGGGTTTCCTCCGGGTGACTGTCTGTGAGGAGTGTGGTGTGTTCTCCCTGTGTCTGCATTGGTTTCCTCCGGGTGACTGTCTGTGAGGAGTGTGGTGCGTTCTCCCTGTGTCTGCGTGGGTTTCCTCCGGGTGACTGTCTGTGAGGAGTGTGGTGTGTTCTCCCTGTGTCTGCGTGGGTTTCCTCCGGGTGACTGTCTGTGAGGAGTGTGGTGTGTTCTCCCTGTGTCTGCGTGGGTTTCCTCCGGGTGACTGTCTGTGAGGAGTGTGGTGTGTTCTCCCTGTGTCTGTGTGGGTTTCCTCCGGGTGACTGTCTGTGAGGAGTGTGGTGTGTTCTCCCTGTGTCTGTGTGGGTTTCCTCCGGGTGACTGTCTGTGAGGAGTGTGGTGTGTTCTCCCTGTGTCTGTGTGGGTTTCCTCCGGGTGCCTGTCTGTGAGGAGTGTGGTGTGTTCTCCCTGTGTCTGCATTGGTTTCCTCCGGGTGACTGTCTGTGAGGAGTGTGGTGTGTTCTCCCTGTGTCTGCATTGGTTTCCTCCGGGTGACTGTCTGTGAGGAGTGTGGTGTGTTCTCCCTGTGTCTGCGTGGGTTTCCTCCGGGTGCCTGTCTGTGAGGAGTGTGGTGTGTTCTCCCTGTGTCTGTGTGGGTTTCCTCCGGGTGACTGTCTGTGAGGAGTGTGGTGTGTTCTCCCTGTGTCTGCATTGGTTTCCTCCGGGTGACTGTCTGTGAGGAGTGTGGTGCGTTCTCCCTGTGTCTGCGTGGGTTTCCTCCGGGTGACTGTCTGTGAGGAGTGTGGTGTGTTCTCCCTGTGTCTGCATTGGTTTCCTCCGGGTGACTGTCTGTGAGGAGTGTGGTGCGTTCTCCCTGTGTCTGCGTGGGTTTCCTCCGGGTGACTGTCTGTGAGGAGTGTGGTGCGTTCTCCCTGTGTCTGCGTGGGTTTCCTCCGGGTGACTGTCTGTGAGGAGTGTGGTGTGTTCTCCCTGTGTCTGCGTGGGTTTCCTCCGGGTGACTGTCTGTGAGGAGTGTGGTGTGTTCTCCCTGTGTCTGCGTGGGTTTCCTTCGGGTGACTGTCTGTGAGGAGTGTGGTGTGTTCTCCCTGTGTCTGCGTGGGTTTCCTTCGGGTGACTGTCTACATAAATTCAACTCTTACAAAACGTGGTTCTTCAAGGGTTCCTTGGTAAAAAATAACCATGTATTGTAAAAAAGGTTCTAAAAATGTAGAAAGCCTGACAACAGCAGAAACGTTTGGTGCTGTGTTCAACCATCTACCGTTTTAAAATATATCTTCCATCAATCTGGGGAATCTTTTAACGATGCATTAACTAAAGACAATGGATTTGTATCGAACCCTGAACACTCAAAGAAGCCCTTGCATAATTCAACGGTTCTTCGCCCAGTGAAAGGGTTCTGTAGATTGATGGAGACTGTGCTATAGATGGTTCTACACAGGTCTGTGTGTATGAGGGCAGTTGGGTTGTGAATCCCACTGTCATAAAATGCTCAGATCAATAAAAGAAGCCGTAATTATATTACAGCTGCAGTGGGAGGCCTGCAGCAGCTCCACTGAATCGCTAACACACTTAGTTCTGAAAACCCAGCTCATCATCGTAGAGCGCAAATTCTTAAATAAAAATAAGGGATGGCCTGTTGCCCACGGTTTGACAGAAGCGGGCAGTTTTCCGAAAGGGAAGTAAATTAGGATAATAATTGTGTTTCCGAGGCTTAATTGCTGGTGGGGAATTAAAGGAGGCTTTCTGCGTCTCTGTAATTATCCCCCATTAACTTTTCAATGGAAGGGCATTATCTTCATCGTTCTGGAAGTTCATCAATACTCTCCAACATTTTCAAATCATTTGCATTGTGGAGGGCTATTCGTGTTAATTTGAATCAAATTTAAACCGCAGCAAAGAACACCAGCCAAAAGCCTGAACCCTGTAATTAAGAGGCTGAAATATTTCCCACAAGCCCCGGTAGGCCGCATGAATGGAGCCTCATCCACAAGCTACGGCGTGTAACACATGTCAAACATGTTATTATGTATATGTTGGTACTAGAAGTACTTGATGTACACTTGTAATACCTATTGGACACGCTATTATTGATGATGTCTCAGCTCATTCCAACTGTATTGGCTGGTGCTCCATCACTCAATTACACTGTTATACACTGTTCATATACTGTTATTACATTGTTATACAGCTGCTTCAAAGTGCCCCATTTCATTCCATGCATTTCTGTGGAGAGGGTATATACTCCATGCTATACTCTCTCTCTCTCTCCTCTCTCTTTCCCTTTTTTCTGTCTCTCTCTCACTCTCCTCTCACTCTCCTCTCTCTCTCTCTCTCTCTCTCTCTCTCTCTCTCTCTCTCTCTCTCTCTCTCTGTGTTTCAGTTCAGTGTACTCTTGTAAATCCCCCTGACTTTCGAGTCTTTCGTGACTTTATTTGTTGTTAATGTAGATCTAAGCTCAGCGTAGTTGGCCAAACGTCCTTGAGCATAGAAACAGCACCATAAATAAAAATGATGATGATGAAGCAGCTCCTGACTTTGTAAAATACATTTACAGAAAATGTTTTATCTTTTATTTATTTACTTATTATTTTTTTATTATAACTGTAAGAATAAAACATTTATTTTGGTTATGAAACATATCATCAGGTTATGTTTAGAAGTTTTATATAACTATTATATAAATATTTTAAATTTGTATGATATTTCAAATAGTAATACAAATATAGGGTACGGTGGTGCAGCAGGTAGGTGTCGCAGTCACACAGCTCCAGGGACCTGGAGGTTACGGGTTCGAGTCCCGCTCCGGGTGACTGTCTGTGAGGAGTGTGGTGTGTTCTCTCTGTGTCTGCGTGGGTTTCCTCTGGGTGACTGTCTGTGAGGAGTGTGGTGTGTTCTCCCTGTGTCCATGTGGGTTTCCTCCGGGTGACTGTCTGTGAGGAGTGTGGTGTGTTCTCCCTGTGTGTGCGTGGGTTTCCTCCAGGTGACTGTCTGTGAGGAGTGTGGTGTGTTCTCTCTGTGTCTGTGTGGGTTTCCTCCGGGTGACTGTCTGTGAGGAGTGTGGTGTGTTCTCTCTGTGTCCATGTGGGTTTCCTCCGGGTGACTGTCTGTGAGGAGTGTGGTGTGTTCTCCCTGTGTGTGCGTGGGTTTCCTCCAGGTGACTGTCTGTGAGGAGTGTGGTGTGTTCTCTCTGTGTCTGTGTGGGTTTCCTCCAGGTGACTGTCTGTGAGGAGTGTGGTGTGTTCTCTCTGTGTCTGCGTGGGTTTCCTCCGGGTGCTCCGGTTTCCTCCCACGGTCCAATAACACATGTTGGTAGGTGGATTGGAGACTCAAAAGTGTCCATACATGTGAGTGTGTGTCGCCCGACACCCAGTGATTCCAGATAGGCTCATAAACCACCGCAGCCCTGAACTGGATAAGCAGACAACTGAATGGATGCTTATTCCTGCTGTGTTCAAATGATGTTTTCAACCGGACAGTGATCTGCAAACAGCTAATAAAGGACATTCACTTATAACACACATATAATTGATATATTGCATGAAAACAATGTGTGTGAGTGTGTGTGTGTCTGAGTGAGTGGATGCCAGCGGGGCCTGAAATAGATAAAGCAAAGCCCAGCCCACGAATCAAGCCACAGTGCCAGGGCCTGACACAGCTGATCATGACAGATGGTGTCATCTCCGAAACTTGACCAGGTGGCACAGAAATGACAGCCTGAGGAAAAGAGCCAATCGAGAACCATGGATATTAGGTACTGTACACTGAGCTCTCTCTCTCTCTCTCTCTCTCTCTCTCTCTCTCTCTCTCTCTCTCTCTCTCTCTCTCTCTCTCTCTCTCTCCCTCACACACACATATACACACACACACATTCACACAATTGTTTTATTGTTTTTAAAACAGAAAAGTATGCTACAAAATAGGGGACATTCAGCCTATTAATGCCCTTGAGTTCAAAATAAATGTTGGAAGCAAATTTCCATATGGTACATATTTAGCAGCGTGCGACTGTTCACGGTTCAGAGTGAGGTTCAGAGTAGAGGTGATGATCCTGCAAAAACAATGATCGTTTAAGATTAAAACATCTCTGTTTATCTGGCAGTCGAATCACTAAGCGATGGGTGTGTGTGTGTGTGTGTGCCTGTACTCGCGTGCATGAGGGCGTGTCGACAACACACAACGTCCTATAGCTCCTCAGGGATGCCAATATATTTGATCATGACGCAGGTTAGCCCCAGCGCTGATCACATGAGCGTCTAAATGCGGTGTGCTTTGTTTTGCTGCACACTTTGGCAGCGTGGGAGCTGTCTGTGGTGCTGAACCCAGTCTCTCTGCCTGTCTGAATGGAGGAGAGCTGTTCGTGGTGCTGAAACTGGTTTCTACCGCGTTTCATTTCTGAAACGACTGTGAACCAAAACCAAAATTGTTTTATTAGAGAAAATATTCACATCCAAGCCCTTCTCAAAGCATTGAGGGGAAATTGAAACCACTGTTCATTCTATGCTCGTGCTTCAACGTATTATTGTATTTTTTTTTTAAACAGATGAGCCATAACATTATGAGCACCTCCTTGTTTCTTTACACATTCTGCCCATTCTCGCAGCTTCGTTGACCATACCAAAGCACTTTATAACTATACCATTACAGACTATAGTCCATCAGCTCTGCATACTTTATCTGCCCAATTTACCTCTCTTCTTCAATCCTCAGGTGACCCCCTGAGCCCCCAGACCACCACAGAGAAAGTGTTATTTGGTAGACGACTCATTCTGAGTTCTGCAGTGACACTGACGTGATGGTGGTGTGTTCATGTGTATTGTGCTGGTACAAGAAGATCAGACACAGCAAGGCTGCTGGAGTTTGTAAATACCCCAGCGTCACTGCTGCACTGAGAATAATATCCCAAACCCACTCTTTGGTGGTCCAGTGGGTGTCCTGACCAATATCTTCACCAAATTCCACTCCTTAGCTAAGACTCCCCTAAATCACACACCATAGGGCAAAAGCAAACACTTGCTTTAGCTACAGTATCATGAAGTAGATGGGCGTGTCTCTGATTGTGTATAAAATGCAGCTGTATCTCCACCCACAACAACAACCTATTGATCCGCTGACACCACCTGTTTTATAAACATCATCAGAAACACATCAATCTCCTTCACGCTATCGATATTGTAGTCAAAGCTCCACCCACTACAACAACCTATTGATCCTCTGACTCCTCCTTCACAAATCCATCAAAACAAATCAGAGACACGTTCATCTACATCACTATAAAGCTACTGCAGCTATAGCTCCACCCACAGCTCCAACCAACAGGGTTTCCTACAGTCCCAAACAGTATCATGTTGTAATATACTTCCTATTAGCATGGTTGTGATGTCATAAAAAAAAAAAAACAATGTACATTTAAAGGAACAACACGTGATATTTTTACCTTCAACCTACAGCTTCAGAATTACCGTGATGCTCCACTGAGGTGTAATAGTGAGAATAGCGCCTTTGTCAATGCTACTCCAGGGTCAGCACTGTAGAAACTGCACTATGTAGGAAACCACCCCCTCCCTTCACCTCCCCTGTGATTTCAGTATAGTGCAGTAAATATGAACAACACTAGGGGGAGCACCAGGAGCAAAAACTCAGGTCTTACCTAGTGTTACTTTAAGATAATATACTTTTTTCCTAATTAGATTTTTAAAAATAGCAGTTAGCTTCGGCCCAATGAGGGGAAATACGTGCTTTTTAAGGTAGTATTTGAGAAATCCATTTCCACGCCTACTTTAAAATACTGTGAAATAAACGTTTGAAAGTGGTGCGTATTTATTATTTTTTTAACAATAACTCGTTATACATTCAGCTCGTGCTGTAAAACAAAAATAAACACAGGCATCAGAAGCCAGGGTTTTGACGTTTTTGATTGTTGTGTTCTCTCTCTCTCTCTCTCTCTCTCTCTCTCTCTCTTTCCCTCTCTCCTTTTCTCATGACGTTTGACGCTCGTGAAAATCCGTGGCATGCGCGAGCCTCGACGAAGCACTATGATGAAAAGAGAGAGAGAGAGAGAGAAGAGAGAGAGAGAGAGAGGAGTTGCAAAGCAATGATGTCATGCTTTGGAGCGCGAGAGCATATGCTCCGTAGCCGCTGCACGGAGAGGAAGTGTCGCTTTGTGCCGTGCAGGCGGCGCTCGAGCTGTGGCTGAGGGAGGAGAGATAGAGAATCGAGAGAGAAAGGGAACAGAGAAACAGAGAAAGAGGAGCAGGGGGTCGCCCAGCCCACCGTCTCCTCTCCTCCAGCGCCTGGGAGACAGTAGCTGAAGAGCGGGAGAAGAGGAGGAGAGGAAGAGCTAGAGAAGGGGGAAGAGAGAGAGAAAGAGAAGGAAGACGAAAGGAAGAAGAAAAAGAAGGAGTGTGAGTGTGTGTGTGCGTGCGTGTGTATGAGTGTGTATGTGTGTGTGTGTTTGTAAAGAGACAGAGAGAGAGAGCCCACTCCCAGCAACGTGCACCATGGAAATTCTTTCCAAGGCGATGTGTAGCGTATAATGCGCTTCGGAATCGAACGCTTGGACCGCAGCTGCAAGTGAACGCCGTCGTCTTTTTCCGCCTTTTTCCGCGAGCCGAACCTCTCGAAATTGAACCACATTGGAGTGGCCGCGGTTGATGCTCCCGCCGCTGCCGCCGCCGCTGCCGTGGACGCCGCAATGGCCGCAAAATCCGACGGGGTGCTGAAGATGAAGAAGAGCGACGTGGCGTTCACGCCTCTACAGAACTCGGAGCACTCGGGCTCGGCGCAGGGGCTAGCGCCGGGCTCGCAGCCCGACTCCGGCGCCGGGGAGGCGGACTTCAACGTGAACGGAGGCTCACGCTGCTGCGGCGGGGGCTCCAACTCGACGTGCCTGCGTCTGGGCCGGGAGCGGCAGCGCTACACGGTGTGGGACTGCCTGTGGATCCTCGCCGCAGTGGCCGTGTACTTCGCCGACGTGGGCACGGACGTGTGGCTGGCCGTCGACTACTACATGCGGCGGGATTACTGGTGGTTCGGCCTCACGCTCTTCTTCGTGGTGCTCGGCTCCTTCTCCGTGCAGGTCTTCAGCTTCCGATGGTTCGTGCACGACTTCAGCACCGCGGACAGCGACTCGTCCCCGTCCCCCGGCGGCTGCTCGCACATGGACGGCAAGCTGCTGAGCTGCTCGGCCTCGCACGGCGACGTGGCGCACACGTCCACGCCTCAACGGCAGGCGAGCACCGCCAGCAAGAGCAACACCAACACTAACACCAACACCAACAGCAGCAGCAACAGCAGCAGCAGCACCGCCAACGCCGCGCGGACTAACCAGAAACGCTCGCCCTCCTGCTCCTTCTGCATCTGGCTCATGCAGTCCATCATCCACATCCTGCAGCTCGGACAAATCTGGAGGTAAGCCCCGTGCTTGGACCCCCATCGTCGCCGCTTTTCTAAGCTGTATTGCCTTCAGACTGCGTTGCATTTTGGGGTACGGTTGGTTATTTGAGCACGTGACTGGTCCCCCACCCCTTCTGATCCTTGCACGTTTCCATGGCTGGGTACTGTCATAAATCCAGTCCTGGGCAAAAGTTTGGGTACACTCCACTCCCCCCTCCCAAAGATATTGGGAACACACCTTTTCACAGGGAATGAATGGGTGGTAACCTGAGCCTTGTGATTGGCTCTTCCTATCAGTTTCCCTGGCCCGGTTGTTCTCATGTGTTTGTTGTCCTCTGAAGAACATAAACATTGTGGTGTGAAGTGACCTCTGCCTGTTATCCATTCAAACCTGCTGCACTTATATCAGACCTTAGGCACTGTGTTGTTAGATGCTACCACTTCATTGATGCCCTTAGAGGCTAATGCATATTTTCATGGATTTAAGCATGGACCTCCATGCAATCTTAGTCGAATATATTATTAATCCTGGTCTAAGTGAAGCTGCTTGGACCCCTGCTATTGCTGAAATCAATTGTAATCTTTATATCACCTATATCTCTTGCATTGTTTGGGCACGAGTGGTTATTTGGGCACATGACGGTTACGTCTAGGAGAGTCCAAACATCTAAAATGGATTGTAAATATAGCCATTTGATTCTTCTGCAGTTGCCAGTGCATTGACACACACACACACACATACACACAGCATTAGTTTGTGCAACTCCCAGACACACTATGAATGCTTACACAGGCTAATGCTAACATCTAATACACCATGCCACCAAAAACAGAGTTCCAAAGAACCAGGGCTGGTATCAAGATCGCCACCATTCATTCTTATTAGATACATGAATTTTTAATGCACCTCTCATATCTCGCTCTATTAAAAGCTGTTCCAGGCTGATTCATTGGCTTGTATGGAAAGAGAGAGGCTGGGGAAGTTTCCCAAGTGGCACCTTATGGTCCTCATGGCTGGCCTGTGTTAGCAGGTCAATACACTTATTTGCTGAGGGTCTGTAGTCAGACGCTCCGATTCAGTTTCACAACGTCAGCCCACAGAGGTCTTAGGACGTCCATGCGATTCAGCACATTCGGCCTGCTGTTATTCCATTCACTGCAAGGATTTGACCCTGCCGACCTGTCTCGGTCCAAATAGTAAACAATGTCCTAGCACTGTCCACAAGGTTTGGGGTGTACACCAAAGATGGGGCCCTCAAAATTGATAGGTTCTTAGGGGCATTGACACTGAATACAGACCCGAAACGGCGCTTTAAGGGCCTTTTGTTTTCTTGTGTTTGTTTGTTTTTTTTGTCATTTTAGATACAATTGTTTTACATTTGAATATATTCCAGCATCTTTTTAGATTTTGTAAAAAAAAAAGTATTGTAAGTGTATCCATGCAGCCTCAGTTAAGACACATTTGAAAATCACTGTTTTGTGATGTCACAAATATGAGCTTGTAACATTTCAGCTGCATTCTCCATTCTCATTGGTTACAAGGATGGGCTGAGAATCTCTGGGTATAAATGAAGCGAAAATGTAACTAGATTGAATGGGTTGCCATTTTTGTGACATCACAAAAACAGTGATCTCCAAGTGGGCTGTTTTGGATACTTTCAATGATGCTTCTTCAGAAGTGCACTGGTGTGTGTGTGTAAACGTGCCTCATGTTGTGTACCATCATGGCCTTGTGTGTGTGTATGAGCGTGTGTGTGTGTCACGTGGCGCGAGGTGACGCGAGTGAAGCTGACACACTTGTGTGTTCTGGTTGGGGGGCTGGAGGATTGTTGAGACATGCACACAGCACAAAGCGTGGAGTTCACCAGTCTAGGGACATCTCGCCAAGAGAGATGCTTTAAAAATAGCTCCCCCACGCTAATGAGCTTCATCAGATCCAGCCAACTCCGTGCTGACTTTGGAGGCTTGGGTCGTGCAGTGGAACCCATTCGCTTTCCCTTGACCTCCACAACAGCTGGAGTGTGTTATTAGAGTTAATGGAGTGATTATTGTATCAAAATCGTATCCAAAATGTATAAGGGAACGCTATGCTTACCGCAAGAGTCAACCTTTAACACTCAGGACACACACAACACACACTAACACACACCACAGTTACGTCAGTGTCACTGCGGAGCTGAAAATGACCCACCACCCCATTCATACTTGTTCTGTTGGGGTCCTGTGAAGGTCCTGACCAGTGAAGAACAGAGTGAGAAGTGGCAAACAAAGCATGCAGAGCAACACATGCGCTACAGTCTGTAAGCAGAACTAGAAAAGTGTAATTCCTTGTAAATTCCTTGTAAATTCCCATCATAACGTTTACTAAACATTTTTGGGAATATGGATGTTATCTTCCCTCTGTTTTCTGAAGGAAGCTCCGTCTCGGCACATTATTGGACACCTACCCCACAGCCACATGCTTTACTTGACCTTGATCTAAGTGCAGACTTTATGGAGTACAAGACTTCGTAAACAGTCGCTGCCGCCTCCAGAGTGGTGCAGCTGGTTAAGAGCGCTGAGGCTTTTCTCAGGGAATAAAAGTCCAAAGGCTGCCAGAGGCGTCTGTAACCATGGAGACCCAGGGAGCGCACACTACTGACCCTTCCACTCTATTGTATAAGTATTAAAGTTTTAAAACCCCTGCTAATGTAATATTTCTTTGAAAACCCAGGTTATTCATCTGAAGTTTGTGGTGTCTTTGATGTGGGAACAGCCTCTGCACTTCTGAGGAACTATGAAACTTGATTTTGGAACAGAGCTGATGGGGCACCAAATGCACCGGGTGTCTCCCAGTTTCTACTGAGCTGCCTTAGTAGGCCCTAGCAATGTAGGCAGCTGTGTAAAGGCATATTTATGCTTCTGTGTTGACTTGAGCCTATACCACAGCCTGCGTTTATACTTCTGCACTGCACTTTACAATCAACTCCTTCTACAGTCGGACAACTACAGCTGAATCTCAAATATCTTTCTCCACCCCGTGTAATACACAATGTAGTGGTGTAGTAGTCTAGTTTATACATTTGTAAAGGGCACTGTTTAGGGAGTAGGGTGCTAATTGGGACAGAGAATAGTTTAAATGCAGTATTAGAAAAGCGACAAATACATAGCCATGACGTACAAAGCAATGTCGGAGGTTCTCACTATGAATTACTACTGTGTGCACTGTGGAAAAGACCCTGGACATTTCTCCTCAGCTTGATCCATGTTCGTCTGGCTGCGGACCAATCACAGCAATTGTGCTCTGTGTCTATGTGTTGTTACATTTCTGGGGAGGTGCTATCAGGCTACAGCATAGGACACTTCGTAGGGAGCTAAGAATTGCCTGCAGTGTAGGTTCGACGCAAAAGCATAGCATAAATTAGCCTTAAGTAGTGTTCCAACTGACGTTATAAGGCGTCCCCTCACTTCATGGTACTGGTGTTTACTCCCCTCAGCTCTCACCAACATCCAAGAGTTTACTTCTTTCAGAGTTTAGCAGATGGGTTCTGTTACTGCTTTCATATTTCTATTTCTAACCCTGCTCTTCGCATGAACAGAGAAATGGACAGTGCTGTGAACCTCCTGTGTCCAAACAGATGCGAGTGTTTTCAGGAGATGGTGCAGTGTAAGTTTATCTGATGGGGTCTTGATGTGTGTTGCACAGTTGTTCCTAGTCATTATTGTGTATTATTTAATATTGTTTATGAAGAAAGCATCACTGCCCGTCTGCTGATTACTGAATGTGATGCAAAGCTGTCTTTTTAGCCTGCTACTGATTGGCTATTGTTTCAGTCTTTTAAACCGTATGCCGACACGAGGTCAGTTTCTTTACGAACCCGGTCAAAGGAGCCTGCGTGGGTCGTGGCTGACCGCTTCTCGTAATGAGCTGGACCTACATGATTGCACTGCAAATGAACAGGCGCCAAACCCCTGGGTGCTCCGGGCTCCATGGCGACCAGGTGCTGCGTATGGATCTAAATGAGGCGTGGAGTATTTATAGCTGCTGGGCGGGGGCCAACTTGGCAGCAGGGCTGACCAGCATGATCCAAGCATCCTCCCGTCTTCAGAGGCCTCGTCCTGGCTCCAGAGGCAGTGAGCATGCTCGGTGAACTTTAACTCGCAGACACACCTCACACTTTGCAGCAGAGGGTTGCTGCTGACAGTGCATCATCATGGAAGCGTCATTTTTGTATCCGAACCTGGACACTGATCTTTAAACTCTGTGACCAGGAGACGTAGCCCACCATAGAAAAGACCTCCTTTCACACTCAAGGCTGAATGCTATCAGATCCTTGCAGAAAAGTGTTGCAATATCTAGTGTAGAGCGTTCTCAATACCTTTTAGGGTATCTGTCATAGAAGATCTGGACAGTTAGTATCCTCCTCCAAGTGTGCTGAGCTCTCCTGTGGCGTTGTGTTAGCCTCAGTTTGACATACAGCATACGCTGCCCTCATCCTCCGAGGCTGATAGCACTGTATGTGACTGGGGGAGTCTTTATCTAACAGTTTGAGTTGGTCATGACTATAGTGGCGGGTGGGGGAGGGGTTTAAAATGATAATAAGAGAGCTGAGAGTGCTGGAAAATAGCCTCCTTTATTGGACAGTGTTTTTGGCTTAAAGAGTAGGTCTAAGTGACTGGGGAACACATAATAGCCTCTTATGTTATTTTTGCAGCGGAACCACAGTCGGTCCGTATTACACTGTTAACAGCATGTCACGGTGATGTTGGTTAAATATAGTGCTCGAATATATTGCCGTTTAATCGACGTTGATCTGGCTTTAAATGGAGGATTTAAGCAACTGGATGACACATAATAGCCTCTCGTGTTCTTTTGCAGAAGTACGTGCGGCGGTCCGTATCTCTCGAATAAAGAGGGGATAAGTCCCTCGCTCGATCACGGCGCTCCGAAACTCCACCTGAATTACCATATTGAGTTACGCATGCAAATGTATGCTAATGCGTGTGGTATTATGCGAGCTAATGTAAATATGGCTGTGCAGCTGGACTGTGGATGTTTAGCTCCACACTGGAAGGCAGTCATTAAACTTACAGGTGGCTGGAGGACAGAGCGTTCTCGGTATAACATCAGCGCCATGAGAGAACGTTCTAGCTTCAAAAACCAAAACGTTCTGGATCGAATCCTTGTTTCTCAGCCCTGTCCAAAGATATGGCGCTGCAGTTTAGTAACTTTACATGCCAAGGTGGGTCTTTTAATATATATTTAGAGTGCCGTTTATATATTGAATAGTGTAATGTAGCACTGTTCTGTTCACTAACCCAGCTCACAATCACCCATACGTTGTCTGAGCACTTACATCCATTTCTTATCACATACCAGAACTAGACTAATGCTATAAAAGAAAACTCAAGGCAGCCGCAAACAAAGGAGTTGACTCAGCTGTGGTTTGGCTTTAAGAGAAGGAGACGCTGTTTATCAGAACGATGGGACCCTGCTTTACGTAAAGAGAGATCCAACATTGTATCATGTCTAAAATTAAATATAGAGGAGAAAACCCAATTTATTGTGTTATTATCAGTAAAGGAGCTCCCATCCAGTGGTGGCGCTGTTCCACTACATACGCTCAAAGTCGATGTAATGTACCTGAAGAAGACGCTTGTTGTCTGTAAGTGATAGCTTTACACAAACACAGAACTGCTTTTCTAAGCAAGAAGGCTGCTTTTTAACACTCGGTTGCCAGATATTCAGGGTGAAGATAATTTAACAAGCTTTTACATCTTCATGAGGAGAGTTGGATGTATATTTTTGTGGCAGGAGGGGTTTAAGAATGTCAAACTATATTCAGTTAGGTATTCAAACAGACCATGAGTGGAACAGAGGGCAATACGATTCATATGGGATCAGCTCTCTCTCTCTCTCTATCTATCTATCTATCTATCTATCTATCTATCTCTTTCTCTCTCTCTCTTTTTCCTCTCTCTCTCTCTCTTTCTCTCTATCTCTCTCTTTCCTCTCTCTCTCTCTCTCTCTCTCTCTCTCTCTCTCTATTATTGATATCTCTCTGTGTCATTTTTGCGCTCCAACTTGCTGAACCCCTTTGTTTGTTTGAAGGCCGTAAACACAGCAAATCACAGTGTCCTTTTTGCATTTAATAAGCTCAGGACTAATGACTGTGATGGAGTTTGCAAGAAGGCCGGGGCTGATGCAACTGAGGCAATGGTGAGAAAGCAATGCCACATGAGAATACAGATTAATCTTGGTCGTGTAATTGTACGCTCCATGTCTCGAAGTTTAATGATCGGGGGTTAAGTGAAATGAGGGAGTGCGCAAAACTCGGATTATCAAAGTTTATGTAGAAATGACATCATCCCTTAGCCTTCACTGACACTTCAGACGGTGTGTGCTTACTCCAGCAGGGACCTGAACCCCAGTCCGGAACTTATGTTGTCACCCACTAAACAACCATGTAGCTAGCTAATTAGTGGTGGTCTTCCTCATTATAGGAAGTGTTTCTGAGACTCAGTGCTTAGTGCAGACTGACCCCTTTCATTTGTTACCAGACCCAAAACCACATGTATTTCAGGCCAATTGTATTTGGGATAAGTGTCTTTTTTTCTTGGCTGAGGAATCTGTACAGCTTTGGGTTCAGGGGGAGGGGGTGCGACATCCAGATGTAGTGGTGGTGTTTCTTCCTGTCCTCTATAAACACTCTCTCTCACACACACACACACACACAGTGCCCCACTCCCGCCTTTTAATTAATGTTGGAAAATACAATTATGGATGGCAAGCACGGCTCATTTAACAAACAAACAGGTTGAAAGCGATGGGGTCTGCGGTGGATAGGATGTGTGAAATGTATATGTGCTCAGTGTCGTCTCTGCAGGACCCCTCCTCAAAGGCGATATTATGTAGAATGAGGCCTTGAACACACTCCTATTCCTCTTTAAAGGAGACTTCAAATGATTTTTCAATTTTTTTTTTGTTGTTGTTGTTTTTGTAGTAGCTCCGACTTGACTTCAATGAGAATTTGCACTTTTTATATATTTATCTTTTTTAATTTTTAAAGAGAGTTTGTACATTGTGTACAAAATGTAGTTTCAGGCACCTTCCCAGCTTTAAAATCAGCATTAACCCCGTCTATAACCATTTAGATCTTAAAGGCTAAGCACCACTTAATGGACCTCCATGAATATTCCACATTATTGTAGTTACTGACAGATATAAGTATGAATTAAAATGAAAATAGCAGCTTAATTTGCTTTAAAACTGACAATTTTATTAAATTGACGGAAAAACCCGAGCTCACTACGGAGCTGACCGTGACGTCACTGGTGGACAACAGCTGAACAACGCCGCGGTAAAACACCGTTATGACTGACTGTTATGACAGTATCTAGCTAAATAACCAACATTATTCATGACAATAGCCTAGCAATAAGCTAAACTCAAATGTAGAGGTACCGTTATTCTTGTAAATGTGATCGAAGTCGAACTCGAATTCATCCGACACTATAAACCTCCGTAATGCAGCTACGTAGCCGAGTATAATCTGAGCCACCGAGTTTAGCGAGTCAAGCTAACGTTAACTAACACCAACTAAAACAGGCGAAGTGAGTGTCCTTACCCTGTTTACCTCCATGTTACATAGGCTCTTGAACACCTTTCGTTGGTGTCCTTACATGCCCATATTGTTTGAAAAGCGCCAGTGAAATGAGCTACAGATAACGGAGTGAGCGGATGGTCCTTTCCAAAGTGCCCGTTTAAAGTTGACAAATTTAGTCCATGTTCTGGATATTTTGGGATCTTTGGGCCATTTGTGCACAGATGTCCCACTGTACATTGAATGATTGCAGCCAAAAACAACACACCTTTTCGTCATTTTGCATTAAATTAAGTGCAGCTTCTAGAGTGTTGTCCACCATCTACGTCACAGGGAAGACGGCTATTAGAGTTTCCCAACACCGTTGGGGGGGACCAACGGTCTTTTAAACCTTATTCCTTGAAGTTAGGAACTCAAATTCCACTGTAGTTATTTGTTGACACTTTCATAGAGCTGGTGCTTAGCCTTTAAGTCATTCACGAAATATTCAGTGGTTTAATGAGATTTTATTAGTGGTTTAATTTAGAGAAACTTTGCAAATAAGGATTCTTTACACCGGTGAAAATTGTAATCAGGGTGTCTCCAGTCTCCAGTGCAGGAAATTATTTTTCAATTTACTATCCAATGTTTGGACATGCTAATAATGATAAAATAGTATTAAATATGAGTTTACTAAATGTGGTTGACCAGCTAACTTAGTTAAGAGTGAGATGCTAATGTTGCTAATAGCTAAATCAATTTAAGGTCATGCTCACTGCATTCTTTAATCATCACACTTGCCTTACACTGGTTATAAGAATGTATAAGTATGTTTATTGTGTGCTGGACATTAGTGGAACATCTGTTTTCGATTTTTATCAGCTTGTAGCTAAAGTTAAATGAAATAAGCAAATGTGCCTGAAATAAAAGTGTATAATAAAAAAAAAATCATGGGAAAAAATCGGCCCATTTCTGGCTGGATTGTTACACATTCCTTGTCCCCGGTCTTTTCAGTTTTTCCCACAATGCTAAGCTGCATTTGAGCCTCACCAGTGCAGAGATAACCAGGTGGTGATCTTTCTCTTCTTGAAAATTATCTCCACTTCCTCTACGCCGCAGTGTGGAACACACTTATCTGTTCATTCAGATGGAAATGGTGCCGCTGCTCTTTTAACCAGCGGACCTCACTGCTGTAGATGAGTTACCACGATAAAGCCTGCGGAAGCCATTAAAACGTGTGCGGAGTGTTCCTCTTTGGATGCACCTGGTCCAAATACTATCTTTACACCTGAAATCAGCTTAGTCAATATATATTAGTCAACATTTCTGATAGTGATTTCATCCAGTGAAAGTGCCTTATTCCATTGGTAGATAAAGTTGGCAAGGAGCAATAAAACATCAGCCAATGGAATACCACAGGTGACTCACGTAAAGCAAGTAGATTTATAAAGAAACATGTTGAAAAATCTTGGAATATTTGAACAGAACTCTTTAACAATATGTGAAATTCTGCTTTTATTGTCGTTCTATGAAATCAAGCCTCTGGAGTTAACCCATGTGTGGCTGTGGAAACACACTCATACACCCACTAGTGATAAGGAGCAATGAAAACACACACAGAGGCACCCAGAGAGCATTGCTCAAGGGCTCTTCAGCTGGGGGCAATCAAACTGGCAACCTTCCGGTCACAGCCCTAACAATTAGGCCACAGCTGCCTTACAAACGATACGAGGTATGAGATACAGGTCCAACGATATCGACTAGATTTAAGATGATTTCACTTACTGTGATTTAATGTCCATTTGTTGCTTTTCGCTTGGGCCCAGATGTCATCAGGTTTCCTCTTTGTATCGATCTTTATTACATATCTGCATTTAATGGAGACCCTCTCTACCTGCTTCTTAATATCTTATACTGGGCCATTATGCTTTAATGGTTATTGGCAGATGCATAACATTGCGTTTAATTTAATGTTTTCCCTCCAGTCATGGTTATGTATGAGGGGGGAGTGTAACGCTGGCTGTTTAGTTGATTGAGAATTCAAAACAAATCATTAGCAGCAAATTGTTACTGTGCACGCTTGGAATAAAAAAAAGGATGATTATGGAATATGCAGAACTCAATTAGACTGGAATTCTCTGAGGAAAACCCCGTGGTGTCCCTGACCTGGTCTGCCCTGTGTCCAGAGAACTGGACCAAGTGCTGTTTCAGAGTCTTACCCAAATAAGGACATCCAGGTCACCAGTCTCTCTGTAGGGGAAAGAGTACAAGCTGCTAGACAGTTGTCCCCCTGGACCCTCTGAATAACAAGGTTGAGTTTATAGACTTAGTTAAATAATACATATGTGTACAAAGATGTGTGCTGCTTTATGTTTTTATATACAACAAAATGACCTCCTGGTTCTACACTCATTCTCCATTTTATCAGCTCCACTCGCCATAAATGTGCACTTTATAGTTCTGCAGTTACAGACTGTAGTGCATCTGTTTCTTGGTTCTGTACTTGGTTGGCCCACTTTCACCCTGTTTTTCAATAGTCAGGACCCTCAGAGGACCACCACAGGGCAGGTATGGGTCAGACGGTGGATCATTCACACTGATGAGGCGGTGATGTGTTAGTGTGTTTTGGGCTGGTTCAAGTGGATCAGACACAGCAGTGCTGCTGGAGTTTTAAAACACCGTCGACTCACTCTCCACTGTGTTAGACACCTACCTTGTTGGTCCACCTTGTAGATGTAAGGTCAGAGACAACAGGTCAGCTGTTGAAAATTGCTCTTAAGTCAGATGTGAGTCACTTCCGAACATTATTCTGCCCATTTAAGGTGTATGACAGCTTCAGCAAGGCTCTGGTAGTGGAGGTAGCCTTAGGAGGTTCATCTGTGTGTGGTTTTTGTCTCCTGTATGAGATGCAGTGTTTGTATTTGTCCTGGCAGCATGGGAGCTCCAGTGGCTCTCCCCCTCCCTCTCCCTCCTCCAGGAGGAATGCCCGTGGTGAATGAATATTTAAGGTTGCGTGCGGCGGAGCCCTGACCACTGCCTCCTGCATTATTAACCGTCCTGCAGGTCCTCTCCGCCTCCTCACAGTACAGCTAGCTCCTGCTCGCTGGGTCACTGGAGCCAACACCAACAGTTGGGCGCTTTAGCATCAACAAACAGCAGGAACGCTGGGCCAGAAGGGCTCCACTGGGCACAGGCTTCCCGCTCCGGGTGACTGTCTGTGAGGAGTGTGGTGTGTTCTCCCTCTGTCTGCGTGGGTTTCCTCTGGGTGACTGTCTGTGAGGAGTGTGGTGTGTTCTCCCTGTGTCTGCGTGGGTTTCCTCCGGGTGACTGTCTGTGAGGAGTGTGGTGTGTTCTCCCTGTGTCTGCGTGGGTTTCCTCCGGGTGACTGTCTGTGAGGAGTGTTGTGTGTTCTCCCTGTGTCTGCGTGGGTTTCCTCCGGGTGACTGTCTGTGAGGAGTGTGGTGTGTTCTCCCCGTGTCTGCGTGGGTTTCCTCCGGGTGACTGTCTGTGAGGAGTGTGGTGTGTTCTCTCTGTGTCTGCGTGGGTTTCCTCCGGGTGCTCCGGTTTCCTCCCACAGTCCAAAAACACACGTTGGTAGGTGGATTGGCAACTCAAAAGTGTCCATAGGTGTGAGTGAATGTGTGTGTGTGTGTGTGTGTTGCCCTGTGAAGGACTGGCGCCCCCTCCAGGGTGTATTCCTGCCTTGTGCCCAATGATTCCAGGTAGGCTCTGGACCCACCGTGACCCTGAACTGCATAAGCGCTTACAGACAATCAATAAATGAATAAAGGGAAAACATGGAACTGTGATATAGGGCCCATTTCTGTTCCCCACAGATACCTTCAAGAAAGGCTGCCTGGTGTGTGATGCATGTGAGCCCCCACCACTTACATGCCCTTCCTTTTTGCTGCACCACATCCCTGAAATGGCCTCCAGCGGGATGGATGCCAGTGCTGGTTCCAAGGCCAGAAGAGCACCCCTCACTCTCCAGGGCAGCTTCAGGTCCTCTGCAGGCCCTCTGCCAGCCACTGGAGCACCACACTAAACGCTCAGCTCACAGCAGCTGGACACTGCCACCGGCCAAATCTCAACTGGCACGCCCCAGCGCCAAGACACCAATGTGTCTCCCTTTACTGGCATCTAACACGTCATGACTCCAAGCTCCAGATACCTAGTACCTCCCTGGACAGCTGGAGATGTGGAGGGCAATGGTCTTATAAAATACCCATATTTAAATTACAAACCCAGGGGCAAAAACGTTGGAGCAGTATGTGCAATGGAAATGAAAACAGAGAGCACCGACTTAATGTGTGCAGAAATCACACATTGACAAGTTCTTTGACAGTGGCACACTGTTTAATCCAGGGACCTTCATGTTGATTCATTTAATACCCATTTTACCCAAAATCTGAACATAAATATAAAGTAGTGAAGCGTGGATGAGGAGGAGCCTCTGTTTCTTTCCCAGTAACTGAACGTGAAGGAAGGCGTGGGTGGGAAATGGCCCTCTCTGAACTGAAGAGAGTGCGGAGGAAGCTCGCTTGAACTCATTAGAGTGACTTGACACAAAGCGGTTGCTTCTCAATGAGTCACTTTCACTAGTGTTGTCTTCTTGTTTGTTTGCTCAGACATAATACACTCTGCATCACTGAGGTGTGTAAACCCCAACCCCTCCGCCCTCCAAACACAAACCTCTACCTTGTGCTTCCTGTCTTTGCTCACTTTGTAAGTTGCACACTGTAGATGTTGTATATAAATATACAGCAATAGAAGGTTGCCAATATTTTGCTGCAGAAAAACTCTGACAGAGTGAGTGTTTAAGATGTGTGTGAGAGTGAATGGGTGAGTGTGTGAAATTGTCCACAGGTGTGAGTGACTGAGTGAGTGTGTAAAACTGTCTGCAGGTGTGTGTGTGTGTGTGTGTGTGTGAGAGAGAGAGAGAGAGAGGTGTGTGTAAAACTGTCTAGAGGTGTGTGTGTGTGTGTGTGTGTGTGTGAGAGAGAGAGAGAGAGAGAGAGTGTGTGTGTGTGTGTGTGTGAGAGAGAGAGAGAGAGAGAGAGAGAGAGAGAGAGAGGTGTGTGTAAAACTGTCTACAGGTGTGTGTGTGTGTGTGTGTGAGAGAGAGAGAGGTGTGTGTAAAACTGTCTAGAGGTGTGTGTGTGTGTGTGTGAGAGAGAGAGAGAGAGAGAGAGAGAGAGAGTGTGTGTGTGTGTGTGTGAGAGAGAGAGAGAGAGAGAGAGAGAGGTGTGTGTAAAACTGTCTACAGGTGTGTGTGTGTGTGAGAGAGAGAGAGAGAGAGAGAGAGAGTGTGTGTGTGTGTGTGAGAGAGAGAGAGAGAGAGTGTGTGTGTGTGTGTGTGAGAGAGAGAGAGAGAGAGAGAGAGAGGTGTGTGTAAAACTGTCTACAGGTGTGTGTGTGTGTGAGAGAGAGAGAGAGAGAGAGAGAGAGTGTGTGTGTGTGTGAGAGAGAGAGAGAGAGAGAGAGAGAGAGAGAGTGTGTGTGTGTGTGTGTGAGAGAGAGAGAGAGAGAGAGGTGTGTGTAAAACTGTCTACAGGTGTGTGTGTGTGTGAGAGAGAGTGTGTGTGTGTGTGTGTGTGTGAGAGAGAGAGAGAGAGTGTGTATGAAATTGTCCACAGGTGTGAGTGACTGAGTGAGTGTGTAAAACTGTCTGCAGGTGTGTGTGTGTGAGAGAGAGAGAGAGTGACAGTGTGTGTGTGAAATTGTCTGCAGATGTGTGTGAGAGTGAATGGGTGAGTGTGTGAAACTGTCCACAGCTGTGAGTGTATTAGTTAATGTGTGGATGTCTATGTGAGTGTGTGATGCCCTGGGGTCCTGCCTTGGGGTCAGTTATTGCATTGTGGAGCAGTTTGGCTCAGGATCAACAGCAATCCCTGATCAGGATGAAGCTGAGTCTCTCTCTCTCTCTCTCTCTCTGACATTGACAGGTTGAAGGTCTCAAAGGCTAGTGACCCTGCAGCTAGTTTGTGTCACACTGTTGTCATGGTGATGTCTCAGTGACAGCACCTCCAGCATCCAGTCGCTCACTGACCCCGTTACCTGACCCTTAGCTCTCATTGCACAGCACACAGATACACCCAAGCACATCGCCATTCACACATTCGGAATCATTTACACTCGGCACTACACGTCCAGACGTTTGTGGACACCTGGGTTGAGAGAAATCAGCTATTTTAAGAGGCCCCAGCTGTGGAATAGGACGTTCCAAATGATTAGACAATAGAAATGCATTAAATGACGTAGGAAGCTGGAGAGCAGGAAATGAGCTTAAGGTCGCCACCTTAAGAAGTGAGAGAGTGTGTAGCTCCATCCAGTCATTTAGAGATGAGCTGGAGTGGAGTTTGTGAATCAGAACTAATCATTCAACTTCTATCCCTGACTTCACTAATATTAATAACACATACAAATAAAATCCTCACAGCACTGATTCCAAATCTAGTCTAAAGCCTACAAAGAAGTGTAACACACAGAGGGACCAACTACCGTTTTACACCATGCGTATCGAATAGTTTAGGCCAAAACTTTTCAGAAACACAAACATCAGAACGGAGCACATCCGGTAGGACACACACAAACACACACGCAAAGCATGGCATCAGCAGAATTTTATATTTAGCCTGCTCTGACGATAAAGGAATCCTTAACAGCACAAAATTCCTCCTCGCGACTCCACTGCTCTGGCGAGCGCTAACACGCTGCTCTCAGAGTAGCATTCCAGCGCTCGCTCAAGAGCTTTTGAGATGATATTTATAGGACTCGTTACATGCTGTTATTGCCCCCCACCTCAAGAATATTAACAGCAGCAGTAATGCTAATCCATGCAGTTATGTCCCTCTCGTCAGCTGCTATCGCTATGGAAACGGATTCATTGTCTGAAGGTCTGTGCACCACCCAAGGTCCACTTGCATAATAGTTTTTTTTGTTTACACTTGTACTGACTGAATACATCTCTTTCACACTGGAATCACCCAGTAACCCTTTACGAGACTCTAGGGTCAAATATTTCGTAATGGATCTAGTGAGTAACAAGAGACAACCTGCTGCCAGTAGTAGCAGGACACACCCTGCCCATTAGTAACAGGATCTGCCTTTTGCTGCTAATTGTATCCAGTGAAAATAAAACTAAGGTGTCATTTTTTTGTAATTTGTCACTGTCCATGACCATTAGACGTTGTTATGATGAACAGTGGGAGGCTTTTGCTGTCAAACTGTACATGTTTTTCTATTGGTAAAGGCCACGTTAGAAGCCGCACCCTCCTCTCAGTCTAGTCATGCTGTCGTATCACGTGCAGAATGGCTTGGTGATGTCATGGACATCCAGGAACAGCCTGGTATCAAGGTGAATTTGTCCCGATTCCCAGGATCCATACAATGTGTACTAAAAATGTAACTACCACTTGTAAAACACTAAATCTAACCATAACCCTAATTTCCAACCTTAAAGTAACCCTAGTCTAGCTGTAAGTTCCAAAATGTTGGAGAAAGCCTGTGTAATAAATTGACACAGCGGTTTACAGCACTGTTTCTGTAGCTCTTCTTCAGGTAAATAACATAAAGCTTGTGTGGATGTTGTGAAACCACTTAGTAATTCATTCATTCATTCATTCATTCATTCATTGTCTGTAACTCTTATCCAGTTCTGGGTCGCGGTGGGTCCAGAGCCTACCTGGAATCATTGGGCGCAAGGCAGGAATACACCCTGGAGGGGGCGCCAGACCTTCACAGGGCACACTTAGTAATTGTATAAAACGTTTAAAACATCATAATGAATCATAACTTATTCATAAAAATGCTTAGGAATATCTAGGCAGCTACGTTTCATCATGTACATACTGATTTTTTAAGATCTTGTTTTCTGGATAGGCACATCATTTGTAACGGTTTACAGCACTGTTTCTGTAGCTCTTCTTCAGGTACATACAGTTCATTTGGATTTACCTGTTTTAGATGTTGTCCTGAGTGGTGCAATTAAATTAAACCTTTTAGATACCCCTCTGGCCAACACTTTGCATTGCATAAGGTGAGTTTAAATTCAGGTGTGGCTGCTCCAGAGCACCCAGTTTCATTCGACACTCTTCTGAGGAGATGGCTGCATGTTAAAATAGCTTAACTACCTGCGATATAGTGTCTACAAACCTCTGGACATACATTGCATGGGATCTGTTTGCATGCAGCTGATGTACACCATAAAACAAACACCAACACAGTGCTGTGCAGCCAGGTGACTGTTGTTTATGGTGGAAGTATAATCTGGACCTGTTGCACAAGCTCCGATATGAAGCTGTTATCAGGCATCAAAGCCCAGGCCCCATAGAAACCGCTACACTACACGTGGCTTAGGAAGGAACGCGGCGTCTATTAGCAGCAGCGGTGGCAAACTTCACGAGCGATGAGTGCACACGCACACGGGGATTAGACGGAGGCGGCTGGAGGAAGCACAAATCCCAGATTTCTCTTCTTTAATGCAGGCGGGAACCTGTTGACAGTGCTTTTGACGAGGGATAAAAATGCAAAAGCAGTGATAGAGCTTTTGTGTTAACATTCATGCATGAAGAGACCATTTTCTGGATCCCAATCCCTTTAGAAGTCTGGCACATGGCTTAATTTTAACACAGTGGTGTTGTTTTTGTCATGGTTATTGTTATTTGCCTATATTTAGATTTACGCGTATATTCCTGTCCTTTCTAGGTGTTCTATGTCACCTATTAAATGAGCATTGAACACCTATTGCTCATTTGAACCTGTACAGCTTTTTATATGTTTGTTTATTTATCTAATTAATGCTTTGTTTGTACTCTTTGATGTTCTTTGTTCTGTGTAATATCATTGTAAGCATTTTAGCTTTTGAAAAAGTGCTATATAAACTATATTTTCAGTATTATTTCTGATATAATTTGAGAGCATCATCTTCCCTTTAAGTTTATTTAATACTGAAATATGAGCCCAGAAATGAACAAGGTATAACAGATTTAAGGGCAGCGCCATCGATGACTAGATTAGAAATTACATTTGATTTTACGTATTTATAACTTGTAACAGCTCTCTTTTCCAACCCCAGATGATCCTGCATTTAACGAGACTTCTTCTTGTTTCATGTGTTGAGAACTTGTTGCATATGCGCTTCATGCAGCAAAACATTTGAAGCTGGAAATCAAAGGCAGCCGGACCCTCGTTTGCATCGTTTTGAGAGGTGAAATGTATTCATGCTTTACATACATTTTCAGCAGTGAAGGATCAGCTGTTTTGAGGGTGCTGCTGAGATACGTCAGCTGTGGTGACTGTTTTGTTGTTATTGCTGTTGTTGAGTGGAGTATTCTCAGTAAACCAGACTTTGTGTGAGATTACAGGTCCTTTTCTGGCTCGTGCGGTTCAGACGGATAGAGACTGCAGCCCATCTGTTGATGTACGGTTTGTGTTAGCCACTCTGTGGACCATTTCTGACCGCAGAGCTGCTCCTATCTGGACCACCTGGGCTGGTAGACCACTCTTGTCCCAGCAGCTTTATTTACACTGTATTTTGCTGTAGTCACAGATGTTCTTTTACTGGTCACAAACTGACTATTACTGCATGGTTTAAAAGATGGCTCCAAATTATAAGTGAACACTAGGAGTTTCCAATAAAGTGAACACTCAGGAAAAGGCAGGTGTTTCAATTATATTTGCCCATTAAACATGTACGGCTTGTACAGTACACTCGTCCAGCTGACTGCTGCTTAGCATCTTTAGGCTTGACCATGTGTCAGGCACTGTTTTATCAAGGCCGTTCAGAAGGCAGCTAAGCATTACTCTCCACAGAATAAAGCAGAGGAGCGAGCGAAGGCTTTGAGCTCAGCGCTGTGTTCTCCCTCAGCCACAATCTCCAAATACTCCATTGACAACGGAACTTAATTTCATGCTCCATTAGGTCTCTGTGTGCTGAAAATGAAAGAAGGGACCTATTGATGACGGTTGGGAACGTTACCTAAGTTGCCCTGCGGAAACAGGATCGCGGCTCCACCATCCTTCCCCCGCCTGGACAGAACTGACCAGAGACGGAGGCGTCCATCACTGGGAAATTGTTTTAATGCTCTAATGTTTCTTTGTAATTCATAGGAAGCTGAGACACTTCCATAGATTCAGCAGCAGTTCCTGGTTTACAGATTATATAAGAAGTCCACTGAATTTCAGAGCCTTGTCCCTGCCACCCAGCTCCAGGGTCTTCAGGTCCTGGGCTTGTGCCTCACCTCGGGCCACTGTCTTTGAGGAGTTTGATGTGTTTCCCCAGTGTTTGTGTGAGTTTCCTACACTACCAAAAAAATGATTAGAAAAACATGATACAACATATAGGTACATTATTGGTTAGTAAACCTACAAACAGTGTAAATGTACCTTTAAAGGTACAACAGTGTTGTTAAAGCCCATAAACTCTAGACACAGTATGTAATTAAATATGTAGTATCTACGTAAATGATGTTACAACTGTGTTATTATTATGTAGTTACATATTGAACGAGTGTTGCTAAATGACAGCAATAACAAGCCACAGAGGAAATATTTACCCTCTTTGTGGCCTGAGATAGAGCAGACAGGGCTGACTCTGAAAGAGCACAGCTAACACTGAACCAGACGTTACGTCATCATCATCATCATCATCATCATCATCATCATCATTACTGTCCACACCTGATCAATACTAGCCAGACTGAGGCTCAAATGTCTCTCACCAGACCTCAGAAGCCAGACCCACACACAGCTGATGGGAGGGGGTTGGGATCAGTTTGGGGGAGGGGTAAGATGTTTCCAGAAACACTGCTAGAACAGGGAGAGTCATGAGCATGAAAATCCCCAGAAATTCATTGAATAAATCAGATGCTCTGGACATGAGCTTATCTTACTGTTCCCAAAGCCCAGCACTGACCAGAAGGGTGTAAAGTCCATTGGCATCGGGCAGTGAAGCATTAAGAAATACTTGGAGTGGCTTCTGTGATCCAGGGCTAGTCATCCATCACCAACCTGAACTCTCTAGTGTTTTCATGCTATGGTCCAGTTCACAGAAAAGTATCAAAATCTAATGTAAAGCCTTCTAAGAACTTAGACATTCCTCAGATTTAACTCAATTCATTTCCTTTGCCTCCAAATTAGTGATAAAAGATAAAAAAAACTAGCGCCTTGCCTTTGTCATCACTGGCAATAACTATAACATCTAAGGATTAATGAATGTCCCTTATCTTTAACACTGTTCTAGTATAAAGTGCATTGTGGCCAGGGAACACTGCTCAAAAGGCTTCGACAAAGCTATAAAACACCAGAACAGCATCGGCCCCACTTTATTCCGAGTCTGGGAATTCGACTCCTTTCAGCAAGAATGATATTTCAGCAGGGTACGCTACAGCACAGACGATCACACGTTTAAAACCCCTTTACAAGTTGTTTTGCTGTGCCCAAGCCTCCGAGCTGCACCGTCATCTCGGCACCAATGATAAATTCTTTGGACAGTCAGGGCTTTAAATGTGCATCTTTTAACATTTGAAGTTCTGCTCTTTTAACTTTTCAAAGCTGCGAATGCCTGGGAATGTAATTGTGCCTTGTTTGCAACAGTGTGACTGCAGTCCAATATGAGATTGATCACTAGAGCTTATTCAAACAGGGCCCTATTACTGGAGTTATTGATAATTGGGCAGAAGTCAGTGTAATTGTGAACTATTCCAGAAAAGAAACGAGAATCTGACCTCGCTGATCACAGAGTAATATCAAGCCTATTTTCTTCAACCAAGATTAAATCTAGCTGTACACTAGAAATCAATGCAGATAAAGGTTTGCATGACGGGAGAATGGCAAAAAAATAAATGTCCTTTTAGTGGAAACCCACAGAACTTGAAAATAATATTTTTTTTAAATAAATAATAATTGTATTTTTTTAAATGCTGTTAAAGACACACAATATGCCGGCTTCATGCTGTGGCGGTCAGAGCGATGCGCTGTGAACCCCTGTAGCATGTAAGCTGAGTTGCCCACTGCGTTTTACGTTGACATGCCTGGCGTCTGCTTCTTCCAGTCTGAAGCAAGGCCACGGTCAGCTGCTGGCCTCTAGGTTTAACATTGGCCAGAGGTCAGCAAACGGTCGGCTGAATATATACAGAATCCTTACAGTGTTTGCTGGTGTTTTGTAATGTTTGGCCTGTACATAATATTTGTCTAGACAATGTTTAACATGCATACACTGAACAAATATACAGTCACTGAAATAAACTGAAGTTATTTTCTTCAAACTAAAATATAATTTTGTGTATAAATATTTAATATTTAAAGAAATAAACAAAAAAAATGTTAAAAATCGAATTTCATTTTAAAATATAGCAAAATGTCAAACGTAAGCAGAAAAAAGCATAAACACCGTTCTTAAAATCCACTTCCAAATAATCATAGGATTGCTCACATCTTGCCCATGGAATTTTTTTTAGTAAATTCCCTTACACCAATCCCCTAAGAACACAATATTAAAAAAAAAAAAAGCATAAATGTACATGGTATAATGCAGCTGGCCCTTGGTAACATAGAACTACACAAAGTGCCACGTTAGTGTGCAGTTAAATAATTAAGTGTACTTTGGCAACACTCCCAATCCTGTTGTGGAAATATTTGTGTGGGCAGCGACAATTCAATAATTGAATTGTTGTTTATTACTGTTGTGTTTGTATGAAAGCAGTATCTCTCTTCTTGTGCTGTTTATGAATATCAACATATCTTCACTACTGGAGTCACGAAAGTCATGTTTATATGTATGTATATGATACTCAGAGATTAGCTGTTGTTGTTTTCAGCTAATTGTGTACATGTTAGTTAAGGTAATAGAATTGCCAGTTAATACTCTCCTACAAACGCGTTCAGCCTGTCCAATAACATTATTCAAACATGTGCTTGCAGATCTGAATGAAAGGAAACCAATCAGTCCCTGTGTGCTGCATTGGAAACTCCCCACCACCACCACCACCACCACATACAGAACCATTGGCAGCCATTCAATCACACTTTAGCTCCCAATCCAATCTGACCTTGTAGCTAGTGACATTTTTGCTTGCGCGAGTAACATTCTGAGTTTCTCTTCCATCCATTCAGCCTGTTCAGCATTCAGCTGGCGAAAGGCAAGAGTGAAAGATAGTGAATGACAGATGTGTATTGATATGATGAATGAACAGGGATATTATGATGCTCTAGGTTCACTTTGGCTTCGGATATGTATTATCTAATCAATATGTATACAAATGTTAAGATGTAGTGCTCAGGAATGTGCATGGTCTACTACAAATAAAAGCAGACTAAATGGTTTCAGTCATTAATCATGAGAAGAAATCATTTTTATAGCCTTTTTTACAGTTATTATGAGAGGATTTTTTTGAATGGTTATAAAAACTAAGTAAATATAGCATACAGACTCCATTTCTCCACTTCTATACAAATGTAGATCTCCGTGCAGGATTTTATATAGGAAAGCACACAGTCACTGAACGCATGCATAAACGATATGCATATTTATAGTGTATGCATACATTTAAGCAGCTGCTGTATTCACCGGAAAGTTTGCTGGCACGTGATAATGTGTTTTTACGGTCTTGGGTTTAGCATCAGTTTTGCACACTGTAAATTTTGGGGAGAGCATCTTTGGGTGTTGTTCTTTCATGTGTTTATTAGGTATTGTTGGGTACTGCTGGGTATTGTTAAGTATTGATCATTGTTAGTTATGGCCGATATTGCTGAGTGTATGTATTGTTGGACTGTTGGGTACTGTAAGGTATTGC
The DNA here is from genome assembly GCF_029633855.1 of Hoplias malabaricus. Classification (NCBI taxonomy): domain Eukaryota; kingdom Metazoa; phylum Chordata; class Actinopteri; order Characiformes; family Erythrinidae; genus Hoplias; species Hoplias malabaricus. Next base: position 4,804,459 of record NC_089818.1, read on the forward strand.
TAGACATTGTTGAGCACTGTTGAAAATGGGTTTTGTTGAATATTGTTAGTTATTGCTGGGTGTCATTTCATCACTACTGAGCTATTACTGGGTGTTAAATATATAGGTATTGTTGGCATAGTTTAATGGTGTTAGTGTTAATAGTTGGTGTTTGTTGTCTCCATTGCTGTTGTTGTTTTATTTTATTGTTGTATATGGCTGAATTGTTGAGTGTTGCTTAGAATGATGCTGGTATTGTTCAGTGTTGTTGATTGTTGCTGAGTGTGGGAGGATATAATTGAGTGTTGTTGAATGTTGTAAATTGTTGTTGAGTGTTGTATGTTTCAGGCTTGTTGAGTATTTATTGTTAAATTCTGCTATGTATTAATTTCAGTGTTGTTGAGTGTTGCTGGTTATTGTGTGCTGTTGGTTGTTTTTGAATGTTGGTGGGCATTTGAGTATTATTGAGTGTCATTTGTTATGGTTAGGTTTTGCTATGTATTTTTGCTGATTGTTGAGTGTTTGTTGGGAATGGTGTGTTGTTGATTGTTTTTGAATGTTGGTGGGTATTTGCGTATTGTTGAGTGTTGCTGGGCACTGTTGTGTTTTGCTGATTGTTATTGAGTGTTGCTGGGTATTGTTGTGTTTTGCTGATTGTTGTTGAGTGTTTCTGGCTATTGTTGTGTTTTGCTGATTGTTGTTGAGTGTTGCTGGGCATTGTTGTGTTTTGCTGCTTGTTGTTGAGTGTTGCTGGGCATTGTTGTGTTTTGCTGATTGTTTTTGAGTGTTGCTGGCTATTGTTGTGTTTTGCAGATTCTTGAGTTTTGCTGGGCATTGCTGTGTTTTGCTGATTGTTGTTGAGTGTTGCTGGATATTGTTGTGTTTTGCTGATTGTTGCTGAGTGTTGCTGGGCATTGTTTTGTTTTGCTGATTGTTGTTGAGTGTTGCTGGGCATTGTTGTGTTTTGCTGATTGTTGTTGAGTGTTGCTGGCTATTGTTGTGTTTTGCTGATTGTTGTTGAGTGTTGCTGTGCTATTGTTGTGTTTTGCTGATTCTTGTTGAGTGTTGCTGGCTATTGTTGTGTTTTGCTGATTGTTGTTGAGTGTTGCTGTGCTATTGTTGTGTCTTGCTGATTGTTGTTGAGTGTTGCTGGCTATTGTTGTGTTTTGCTGGTTGTTGTTGAGTGTTGCTGGCTATTGTTGTGTTTTGCTGAGCTATTGTTGTGTTTTGCTGATTGTTGTTGAGTGTTGCTGGCTATTGTTGTGTTTTGCTGATTGTTGTTGAGTGTTGCTGTGCTTTTGTTGTGTTTTGCTGATTCTTGTTGAGTGTTGCTGGCTATTGTTGTGTTTTTCTGATTGTTGTTGAGTGTTGCTGTGCTATTGTTGTGTTTTGCTGATTGTTGTTGAGTGTTGCTGGCTATTGTTGTGTTTTGCTGATTGTTGTTGAGTGTTGCTGGCTATTGTTGTGTTTTGCTGATTGTTGTTGAGTGTTGCTGGTTATTGTTGTGTTTTGCTGATTGTTGTTGAGTGTTGCTGATTGTTGTTGAGTGTTGCTGGCTATTGTTGTGTTTTGCTGATCGTTGTTGAGTGTATGTATGTATGTATGTATGTATCTTTACACTTATATAGCGCCTTTCTAGACACCCAAGGACACTTTACAATCCACACTGCTCAGAACGCTTAATCCACACACACACACTGGTGAGAAGCGGCAGCCAAACGCGCACAGCGTACTCTCAACTAGGAACGACCGTCCACCTGGAGGACTGCATCGGGCACTAGGGTTTAACCCAGGATAGAGCGCCAATCCATATCTGGGCACACACATACAGACATTCATTCACACACTAGGACAGTTATTAGAGAAGCCAATTCACCTACCCTCCATGTTTTTGGACTGTGGGAGGAAACCGGAGCCCCCGGAGGAAACCCACGCAGACACGGGGAGAACATGGAAACTCCACCCAGATGGGACTTGAACCCAAGATCCCAGCGCTGGGAGGCGAACGTGCTAAGCACTAAGCCACCGTGCCGCCAAGTGTTATAGTGTTGCTGGCCATTGTTGTGTTTTGCTGATTGTTGTTGCGTTTTTCAGCAGTGTTGAGTGTTGCTAGGTATTGTGAAGTGTTGTTGAGTGTTGTGTGCGAAAGAGAACCTAAGCAGCAGGCAGGGCTCTGGTGCCGTGAGAAGGATGCGAGGGGATGCACTTGAGTGTTTCCACAGGCCGTATGTAATTTTCTAACCCAGTCATGTGTGCACTCTCTCCCTGTCGGCTCTCCACGAGATTGGGGCTGAGCTCCTCTCAGATGGCCGTTCCTTTTTAATTGGGGCAGCAACGTGGAACAGACACTGTTTAAAAAAAATTCCTTTGATAGAGTGTGCCGATCAAAAGCCCCTTTAATCACGGCACGGGAATGGGGCTGACTGGAATTTTATGAGTTCAAGGCTTTCGAAATTCTCTCCCCACTGCAACAAATCAGGCAGGTACTGAAATCATCCGTCATGCTAGCTGTGAGTCGCCATGTGAATAATACCTCTCAGCAATGATATTTTAAGAATATATTCCAGTGGATGTGTGTACTTGAAAGTGAGAAGGGAGAAGGAGACTTTCCTAGCTTCCATTCCCCAGTGACAGGGGATTTTAGCACATCAGTTGGATGTTCGGTGATGGTTTAGTATAAACCGAGTTCCGGAAAAAAGTTGAAACAGTGGGGAAAATAAGAATAAAAATAGGAAGTAGCTTATAAATTTGATTTATAAATACATTTTGAACATATATAAATAAGTATGAGGTAAAGATATGTAGCATTTTACCGCAATAATATTTTTTATAGTCAGTTTGGACAGATAACATTTCTAGTGTGGAATCAATTGTGGAAAATTTTGACACACTTCCAACCTTCTTTTAGCAGGTCTGCAAGGCTCTCCACCATGTTTGTTTTTCCTGTTTTAAATTTGCTAATAGGGGAGTCACCGCACGTGTATGTTCATGCTGCACAGTGTATAATAAATCAGCAGAATCAGAGCTTTCTATTTATCTTCTACCACTTTAGAAATTACATATATAGCCTACTTCATTGGTGGATGTGCTGTGTTTTTCAGAGTGAGTGTGAGAGATTTTCAGAACAGTTTGTAGCGGTCAATCAACATAATAAACTGTTAAACTAAATATGTTATTTATATTCCCTATGTGTTAGGAATTAGATGAATCGGTGGCCACTCGACCCACTGTGTACAAGGGTTAAACATGTTATGTAATCACGCTTGATATCAGGAAAGGCCTGGTTTTTATGAGCAATGGTGAGTCAGTGCCAAAAGTTCACTGCTCAGTGGCTGTAATTAAACGGATTTTTTGTTGTTGTATTTAATAACATTCCACAAGCTCTCCCGGTGTTTTTTTTTTTTTTTTGGTACTGGGCTTTGTATATAAATGATTGTGCGGTAAATAGGACCTGAATTCCAGGCAGTGGTCACTCAGCAGTGTCAGTGCTCTCTGGCCTGAGGGTCCGGCGATCCATGTGTCTAATGAACGCCACTTACCCACAATCCCTGTGCTTAGCTTAGCTCTGTGTGTGCAGCCTGCCTTTAGTCATGATGTCCAAGGGGCAGACATGGCTGTCACATCCCTCTATCTCTCTCTCTTTTCTCTCTCTCTCTCTCTTTTGTTCTCTTGTTCCCTCTCTCTTTCTCTCATTCTCTGTCCCCTGTTGGCTGTACTGAAAGTCAGGGAGTCCACTCGGAGGAGAACATCTCCATGGTAACGGGGCTGTCATGGCGTGTTATGGCTCCGCCCCTTTGGCGTGACAGACGGGTATGTCCCTGTGGAGCAGAAGCTGCTGACCGGTCCATTCTATTAACTGCACATCTGACAGTCTCTCTCTCTCTCTCTCTCTCTCTCTCTCTCTCTCTCTTTCAGACCATTTTTGCTGTGATTTAAGCTCCTATTAAGCACCATGACTAACTGCTATCACTCTTAATCTCTTAATTATGGGATATTATATACAGACAATTTTAAATGCGCTCTTGGAAGACAAATCAAATGTGACTGAATTAAGTGAGGCCTGCATACTTGGGATAATTGAAAGGAATCCAAAATGTGTATTATAAATCCATTATGAATTTAATATTCCGTTAATTACACAGGATCTGCTGTGTACCCAGCAGTGCCAAAAACATGGCTGCATTCCTCATCAGATCCTTCTGTGCGGAGAGTTTAGAACATTTGAATACAAGTCTACAGCTGCATGACTACGGTGAGCCATCGGGTTTCTGTCACTGATGTAAAATTCTCTGAAACAACCAGGCACTGCACTTAAACTGCTGAATTATTAAAAACATGTTTGTGATCAATTAGTGAATCTAGACCTGTCCCAATCCTAAGACCTGGGCCTTTCTAGGAAGCTGCTTTAATATCCACACTTGATTACATCACCTGTTTAAGATGAAAAAAATGGTAGATGTTTAATATCCCGACTTTCTCCTTTCTGCACATTTTGATTGGTTTCTGAATTGTATTTTTACACATTTTGGAAGGACATCAATCTCTCTCTCTCTCTCTACGCCACCGCTGTAACGTATGTTCTCGCAGTGAGTGGTAAACGCCAGAAAGATGGCGCTGTCAGGAATTTAGTACACAATAATAACCAGCGTAAGCTTTATTTACGACGCCGCGTCCCATTGACCTTCTTCCTCTCTGCGGCGCGGCAAAGGCCCGGCTGTAATTGTTGAATAACAAGGTTCAATTGATTTGGAATGAGTCGGTTCCTCTTGGCAGCAGGACAACGAGCATTCATCACTGCACTGGACTGCCTCCCATCCACCGCTGGCTCTCAGGGGCCACATGGAGGTCTTGGTCATTAATCCCGGCTCTTGTCCAGCGCACAGATCTAGCTACGGCTTCAAGAAACTTCACTCAAGGAGGCTAATATGGCTAATAACAAATGAAAGCTATTAGAGTCCAGTTAGCGCCGAGTCAAGACTATCATGTGTTTCATCACTGAGATCAATCAGAGAAGGTGTTGTATGAAAAATACAAGACACGAGGCTTTGTTTTGATTGCTAGTTGCTAGCCAGCTAGCATTAGGTTAAAGTGACTGTAGAGGCTGATTAGCATTTTGCAAATTAGAATGTATGTTTCATCACTGATGACAAAGTGGCTAATAATGAATGAATGTGAGTAGGGAATTGTTAGCTTTATGCTAATGAGATCAAATGGGCTTCATTAAGAATGCTAAAGTGGCAGCTAGCTTGTCACAATGCACGGCATCGGTACACTACAGTTCACCCTGTAAAATGACAAACTTCTATTGAGAAAAAGTAAAAAAAAAGAAGAAAGAAAAAATATAAACAAAATATATATATATATAATTAAATAATTCATTTTAAACTGGATCCCATGGTGTTCTTTAAATCATGTACACATTTACAGGAAAGTAAAAATATTCTTTGTAAATTTAAAAATCATACACACAAATTGAAGCATAGATTAATGGGCTTTTCTGCCACTGCGAGGCCACAGCTTCGTCCAAAACAGAGAATCGATTGGCAGTAAGATGTGGCGTGGGCGGGGTGGAGGGGGTACACTGATGCACCCTTAAGTGAAGCTCTCTTTTCCATTCTCCATGACAGCCTTTTTTCTCTCCGGTCGAATCCTGGTCATAATCCACTCTCAAAAAAAAAAAAAAAAACGCTTCCTCTGGAGGCCCCCGGGTCTTGCTGCTTCCGCACTGGAGCAGAAGAAGAGCCGGCCTGTCAGTCACACCACCCCCCCCCCCTTCCCCCAGTACACACCCTTTGGCTGTAAAAGCAAAGCCTTGTTTCTTGTACGCCACCGTTAGCAGGTCAAGTGCTCTTAACCGTCAAACCAAATAAATAAATAACCTGGGGAAATGCATGTCACTCAATATCAGCCCCCACCCCTCACACTCTAGCTGTGGCTAATACACTCCACAGAGGTGATACTGTGTTGTTCAACCTAAATAACATGCACTGCTACGGTCCCATCCAAGTTTTACCCACATCAAATAAACCCTAAGGGCCTGATAAAGCCCTGAGGGCCACATTAATAAATTATACTCTATTAACATAAATATTGCCAACCGTACAAATTTCTTTTTTTTTTCGCCTGTGACAATTATGTACACAAATGAATTCTGGGTTCTGTAATTAACATTCTAGCCAATGTCCTCTATGGAGCAGTGGAACTGCATTCTCCAGAGTGACAGAGCTCCGTTCAATACCAGTGGGATGAGTTGAGATTGTGTTTGTGATCCAAATTGAAACATCCAAATTTATTAATATTCTCGCAGCTATATTTCCATGAATTCCCAGAACATTGCTGCGGCCAAGAAGAACAAACTCCCTGTAAATACCCTACGTTTTGGATTAGCCGGTGTCCAATATGTTATGGCCACTCTGTACAGTGCCGCAAGACACATACGACGACTCTTCTACACACACCACACCCCTACACACTTTCAGCTTGTCTCTATAGATTCCGTATACACCTCCTGAATGGCTTTAATGAATAAAGGATGACCCTGTTCCTCTCATGTGACCACACAGTGAGGTTCATTCTCAGGGCAGAGTGGCTTGCTGTCTGCCTGAAACCCGATCTGCTCCATCCCATACCCCCACTACCCCACCACACACACACACCCACACACACACACCCACACACACACACACACATACACACAGGCTTCTAGTCTCTCCCTCACCAATAAGGAGCTATTCATAAAGAGAATCCATATTTGTTTTCTACATGTTTGTCCATGGAATAGGACTCAGCACAAAAATATTCAGATTAATATATATTTATTTCAGTAATTAAATCACGTTTAACTCTTTAAGTGGGCGGCACGGTGGTGCAGCAGGTAGTGTCGCAGTCACACAGCTCCAGGGACTCCTCTGTGAGGAGTGTGGTGTGTTCACTCTGTGTCTGCGTGGGTTTCCTCTGGGTGACTGTCTGTGAGGAGTGTGGTGTGTTCACTCTGTGTCTGCGTGGGTTTCCTCTGGGTGACTGTCTGTGAGGAGTGTGGTGTGTTCTCCCTGTGTCTGCATGGGTTTCCTCTGGGTGACTGTCTGTGAGGAGTGTGGTGTGTTCTCGCTGTGTCTGCGTGGGTTTCCTCCGGGTGACTGTCTGTGAGGAGTGTGGTGTGTTCTCCCTGTGTCTGCATGGGTTTCCTCTGGGTGACTGTCTGTGAGGAGTGTGGTGTGTTCTCCCTGTGTCTGCATGGGTTTCCTACAGGTGACTGTCTGTGAGGAGTGTGGTGTGTTCTCTCTGTGTCTGCGTGGGTTTCCTCCGGGTGACTGTCTGTGAGGAGTGTGGTGTGTTCTCTCTGTGTCTGCGTGGGTTTCCTCCGGGTGACTGTCTGTGAGGAGTTGGTGTGTTCTCTCTGTGTCTGCGTGGGTTTCCTCTGGGTGACTGTCTGTGAGGAGTGTGGTGTGTTCTCTCTGTGTCTGCGTGGGTTTCCTCTGGGCGCTCCGGTTTCCTCCCACAATTCAAAAACATGTTGGTAGGTGGATTGGCGACTCAAAATTGTCCGTGAGTGTGTGAGTGAATGTGTGTGTGTGTGTGTGTGTGTGTGTTGCCCTGTGAAGGATTGGCGCCCCCTCCAGGGTGTATTCCTGCCTTGCGCCCAATGATTCCAGGTAGGCTCTGGACCCACCGCGACCCTGAACTGGATAAGGGTTACAGATAATGAGTGAGTGAGAACTCTTTAAGTTTTCTTGATATTAAACATAACATATTCTCACACTTTTCCACAAGAGAGCACAGTTCTGGGGTCTTAACTAAATGTTTGTGACCCGCTTTTGTCAAAATACCACAAGGTTCAAGCCCCAGAGCAATGTTCTCCCCACTGCCTAAACAAACCCACTGCTAGTTTCAGTGTCTGTTACTTTAAATGACAGTGAGCCACACCCAACAGACCTGAGAGCAAGCAGCAGTATGCGTCAGAGCACAGAAGCTGTTGTCTTAGCGGTTTTAGCTCAGTTCTCTTCTTTCTCTGTTCTTGTTTCTGCCGTTTTTGTTCAGTTCTTTCATTTCTCCTAAACAGTTGTCATCTGTTTTTCGTCTGAATCAAAGTTGACAGGGTTTGGGGCACTCTGGGGGTTCAGGTGCCTATGGGTTTGGAGGTGAAGCTGTCTTGGGGCAATGCCTTTTGTGAAAAATGCTGCAAATACAATGCTAAACTGAAGGGAGGGGATCTAGGCGATATTTAGGATGGCTCTCGGGCACTTTTCCTCCTCCTCCTTCTCCTCCCGAGGCTTTGCTTCACTCGCAGAATGAGTAGGAGTTAAATACTTCATAGAAGTTCAACACAGGCCCACAATCCTCCTCATCCTGTCCACATTATGTCTTGCTAATGAGCTTCCTCATTCAGCAAGATAAAAAGCACTCACAGTCTTGCACATGAACTAAAACCCGTGGATGGAATTATAAGGACTGTTTAGTATGATGAACATGAAGTATAGGCCTTTAGAGCATATAAAACTTTATGGTAGTAGGGGTGTAGGGCATGGATTTGGCTCGTTCATTCATAATGCTCCTGTCCTGTCCACACAGCTAGAGTCTGTATTGAGAAAGCCCACTTAAAACCATCAGGGGGTTGACTTACGGTTATTGTGGATCAAATCTGACTTGATATCCAAGGGGTTTTGAACCTGACATGGAAGGTTGTGCTGGGAAGTTGGCTTCTCTTTGCTGCAGTAACAGTGTCTGCTCATTTGGGGGACTGATGTATGATTTAGTTCCATAGTTCAGTGCTGGGTGGCATTATGTCCATCTTGCAGATGCTTGACATTGGGCATGGTGACCTTAGGCTCATGTGCATGTCCCAAATGGGTCCCTAAGCCCTTTAAAGTGCACAGTAGGTCCTGAAATAATGGATTCTAAACCCAAGTACTGCACAATATGTCTAACACAAATACAAAATTTGAATATTTGAATTTTATTTATCTTAACAATGCATTGGTTCTCCCTGTGTCTGCGTGGGTTTCCTCTGGGTGACTGTCTGTGAGGAGTGTGGTGTGTTCTCTCTGTGTCTGTGTGGGTTTCCTCTGGGTGACTGTCTGTGAGGAGTGTGGTGTGTTCTCTCTGTGTCTGCGTGGGTTTCCTCTGGGTGACTGTCTGTGAGGAGTGTGGTGTGTTCTCCCTGTGTCTGCGTGGGTTTCCTCACAGACAGTCACCCGGAGGACACCCACGTAGACACAGGGAGAACACACCAAACTCCTCACAGACAGTCACCCGGATGAAACCCACGCAGACACAGGGAGAACACAACACACTCCTCACAGACAGTCACCCGGAGGACACCCACGTAGACACAGGGAGAACACACCAAACTCCTCACAGACAGTCACCCGGATGAAACCCACGCAGACACAGGGAGAACACAACACACTCCTCACAGACAGTCACCCGGAGGAAACCCACGCAGACACAGGGAGAACACACCAAACTCCTCACAGACAGTCACCCGGAGGAAACCCACGCAGACACAGGGAGAACACACCAAACTCCTCACAGACAGTCACCCGGATGAAACCCACGCAGACACAGGGAGGACACACCACACTCCTCACAGACAGTCACCCGGATGAAACCCACACAGACACAGGGAGAACACACCACACTCCTCACAGACAGTCACCCGGATGAAACCCACACAGACACAGGGAGAACACACCACACTCCTCACAGACAGTCACCCGGAGGAAACCCACGCAGACACAGCGAGAACACACCAAACTCCTCACAGACAGTCACCCGGATGAAACCCACGCAGACACAGGGAGAACACAACACACTCCTCACAGACAGTCACCCGGAGGAAACCCACGCAGACACAGGGAGAACACACCAAACTCCTCACAGACAGTCACCCGGAGGAAACCCACGCAGACACAGGGAGAACACACCAAACTCCTCACAGACAGTCACCCGGATGAAACCCACGCAGACACAGGGAGAACACACCACACTCCTCACAGACAGTCACCCGGATGAAACCCACACAGACACAGGGAGAACACACCACACTCCTCACAGACAGTCACCCGGATGAAACCCACACAGACACAGGGAGAACACACCACACTCCTCACAGACAGTCACCCGGAGGAAACCCACGCAGACACAGCGAGAACACACCAAACTCCTCACAGACAGTCACCCGGATGAAACCCACGCAGACACAGGGAGAACACAACACACTCCTCACAGACAGTCACCCGGAGGAAACCCACGCAGACACAGGGAGAACACACCAAACTCCTCACAGACAGTCACCCGGAGGAAACCCACGCAGACACAGGGAGAACACACCAAACTCCTCACAGACAGTCACCCGGATGAAACCCACGCAGACACAGGGAGAACACACCACACTCCTCACAGACAGTCACCCGGATGAAACCCACACAGACACAGGGAGAACACACCACACTCCTCACAGACAGTCACCCGGATGAAACCCACACAGACACAGGGAGAACACACCACACTCCTCACAGACAGTCACCCGGAGGAAACCCACGCAGACACAGCGAGAACACACCAAACTCCTCACAGACAGTCACCCGGATGAAACCCACACAGACACAGGGAGAACACACCACACTCCTCACAGACAGTCACCCGGATGAAACCCACACAGACACAGGGAGAACACACCAAACTCCTCACAGACAGTCACCCGGAGGACACCCACGTAGACACAGGGAGAACACACCAAACTCCTCACAGACAGTCACCCGGATGAAACCCACGCAGACACAGGGAGAACACAACACACTCCTCACAGACAGTCACCCGGAGGAAACCCACGCAGACACAGGGAGAACACACCAAACTCCTCACAGACAGTCACCCGGAGGAAACCCACGCAGACACAGGGAGAACACACCACACTCCTCACAGACAGTCACCCGGATGAAACCCACGCAGACACAGGGAGAACACACCACACTCCTCACAGACAGTCACCCGGATGAAACCCACACAGACACAGGGAGAACACACCACACTCCTCACAGACAGTCACCCGGAGGAAACCCACGCAGACACAGCGAGAACACACCAAACTCCTCACAGACAGTCACCCGGATGAAACCCACACAGACACAGGGAGAACACACCACACTCCTCACAGACAGTCACCCGGATGAAACCCACACAGACACAGGGAGAACACACCAAACTCCTCACAGACAGTCACCCGGAGGACACCCACGTAGACACAGGGAGAACACACCAAACTCCTCACAGACAGTCACCCGGATGAAACCCACGCAGACACAGGGAGAACACAACACACTCCTCACAGACAGTCACCCGGAGGAAACCCACGCAGACACAGGGAGAACACACCAAACTCCTCACAGACAGTCACCCGGAGGAAACCCACGCAGACACAGGGAGAACACACCACACTCCTCACAGACAGTCACCCGGATGAAACCCACGCAGACACAGGGAGAACACACCACACTCCTCACAGACAGTCACCCGGATGAAACCCACACAGACACAGGGAGAACACACCACACTCCTCACAGACAGTCACCCGGAGGAAACCCACGCAGACACAGCGAGAACACACCACACTCCTCACAGACAGTCACCCGGAGGAAACCCACGCAGACACAGGGAGAACACACCAAACTCCTCACAGACAGTCACCCGGATGAAACCCACGCAGACACAGGGAGAACACACCACACTCCTCACAGACAGTCACCCGGAGGAAACCCACACAGACACAGGGAGAACACACCACACTCCTCACAGACAGTCACCCGGAGGAAACCCACGCAGACACAGGGAGAACACACCAAACTCCTCACAGACAGTCACCCGGATGAAACCCACGCAGACACAGGGAGAACACACCACACTCCTCACAGACAGTCACCCGGAGGAAACCCACACAGACACAGGGAGAACACACCACACTCCTCACAGACAGTCACCCGGAGGAAACCCACGCAGACACAGCGAGAACACACCACACTCCTCACAGACAGTCACCCGGAGGAAACCCACGCAGACACAGGGAGAACACACCACACTCCTCACAGACAGTCACCCGGAGGACACCCACGCAGACACAGGGAGAACACACCACACTCCTCACAGACAGTCATCCGGAGGACACCCACGCAGACACAGGGAGAACACACCAAACTCCTCACAGACAGTCACCCGGATGAAACCCACGCAGACACAGGGAGAACACAACACACTCCTCACAGACAGTCACCCGGAGGAAACCCACGCAGACACAGGGAGAACACACCAAACTCCTCACAGACAGTCACCTAGAGGAAACCCACACAGACACAGGGAGAACACACCACACTCCTCACAGACAGTCACCCGGAGGAAACCCACACAGACACAGGGAGAACACACCAAACTCCTCACAGACAGTCACCTAGAGGAAACCCACACAGACACAGGGAGAACACACCACACTCCTCACAGACAGTCACCCGGAGGAAACCCACACAGACACAGGGAGAACACACCACACTCCTCCCAGACAGTCACCCGGAGGAAACCCACGCAGACACAGGGAGAACACACCACACTCCTCACAGACAGTCATCCGGAGGACACCCACGCAGACACAGGGAGAACACACCAAACTCCTCACAGACAGTCACCCGGATGAAACCCACGCAGACACAGGGAGAACACACCACACTCCTCACAGACAGTCACCCGGAGGAAACCCACACAGACACAGGGAGAACACACCACACTCCTCACAGACAGTCACCCGGAGGAAACCCACGCAGACACAGGGAGAACACACCACACTCCTCACAGACAGTCACCCAGAGGACACCCACGCAGACACAGGGAGAACACACCACACTCCTCACAGACAGTCATCCGGAGGACACCCACGCAGACACAGGGAGAACACACCAAACTCCTCACAGACAGTCACCCGGATGAAACCCACGCAGACACAGGGAGAACACACCACACTCCTCCCAGACAGTCACCCGGAGGAAACCCACACAGACACAGGGAGAACACACCACACTCCTCACAAACAGTCACCCGGAGGAAACCCACGCAGACACAGGGAGAACACACCACACTCCTCACAGACAGTCACCCGGAGGACACCCACGCAGACAAAGGGAGAACACACCACACTCCTCACAGACAGTCACCCGGAGGAAACCCATGCAGACACAGAGAGAACACATCACACTCCTCACAGACAGTCACCCAGAGGAAACCCACGCAGACACAGGGAGAACACACCACACTCCTCACAGACAGTCACCCGGAGGACACCCACGCAGACACAGGGAGAACACACCACACTCCTCACAGACAGTCATCCGGAGGACACCCACGCAGACACAGGGAGAACACACCAAACTCCTCACAGACAGTCACCCGGATGAAACCCACGCAGACACAGGGAGAACACACCAAACTCCTCACAGACAGTCACCCGGAGGAAACCCACGCAGACACAGGGAGAACACACCAAACTCCTCACAGACAGTCACCCGGATGAAACCCACGCAGACACAGGGAGGACACACCACACTCCTCACAGACAGTCACCCGGATGAAACCCACACAGACACAGGGAGAACACACCACACTCCTCACAGACAGTCACCCGGATGAAACCCACACAGACACAGGGAGAACACACCACACTCCTCACAGACAGTCACCCGGAGGAAACCCACGCAGACACAGCGAGAACACACCAAACTCCTCACAGACAGTCACCCGGATGAAACCCACGCAGACACAGGGAGAACACAACACACTCCTCACAGACAGTCACCCGGAGGAAACCCACGCAGACACAGGGAGAACACACCAAACTCCTCACAGACAGTCACCCGGAGGAAACCCACGCAGACACAGGGAGAACACACCAAACTCCTCACAGACAGTCACCCGGATGAAACCCACGCAGACACAGGGAGAACACACCACACTCCTCACAGACAGTCACCCGGATGAAACCCACACAGACACAGGGAGAACACACCACACTCCTCACAGACAGTCACCCGGATGAAACCCACACAGACACAGGGAGAACACACCACACTCCTCACAGACAGTCACCCGGAGGAAACCCACGCAGACACAGCGAGAACACACCAAACTCCTCACAGACAGTCACCCGGATGAAACCCACGCAGACACAGGGAGAACACAACACACTCCTCACAGACAGTCACCCGGAGGAAACCCACGCAGACACAGGGAGAACACACCAAACTCCTCACAGACAGTCACCCGGAGGAAACCCACGCAGACACAGGGAGAACACACCAAACTCCTCACAGACAGTCACCCGGATGAAACCCACGCAGACACAGGGAGAACACACCACACTCCTCACAGACAGTCACCCGGATGAAACCCACACAGACACAGGGAGAACACACCACACTCCTCACAGACAGTCACCCGGATGAAACCCACACAGACACAGGGAGAACACACCACACTCCTCACAGACAGTCACCCGGAGGAAACCCACGCAGACACAGCGAGAACACACCAAACTCCTCACAGACAGTCACCCGGATGAAACCCACACAGACACAGGGAGAACACACCACACTCCTCACAGACAGTCACCCGGATGAAACCCACACAGACACAGGGAGAACACACCAAACTCCTCACAGACAGTCACCCGGAGGACACCCACGTAGACACAGGGAGAACACACCAAACTCCTCACAGACAGTCACCCGGATGAAACCCACGCAGACACAGGGAGAACACAACACACTCCTCACAGACAGTCACCCGGAGGAAACCCACGCAGACACAGGGAGAACACACCAAACTCCTCACAGACAGTCACCCGGAGGAAACCCACGCAGACACAGGGAGAACACACCACACTCCTCACAGACAGTCACCCGGATGAAACCCACGCAGACACAGGGAGAACACACCACACTCCTCACAGACAGTCACCCGGATGAAACCCACACAGACACAGGGAGAACACACCACACTCCTCACAGACAGTCACCCGGAGGAAACCCACGCAGACACAGCGAGAACACACCAAACTCCTCACAGACAGTCACCCGGATGAAACCCACACAGACACAGGGAGAACACACCACACTCCTCACAGACAGTCACCCGGATGAAACCCACACAGACACAGGGAGAACACACCAAACTCCTCACAGACAGTCACCCGGAGGACACCCACGTAGACACAGGGAGAACACACCAAACTCCTCACAGACAGTCACCCGGATGAAACCCACGCAGACACAGGGAGAACACAACACACTCCTCACAGACAGTCACCCGGAGGAAACCCACGCAGACACAGGGAGAACACACCAAACTCCTCACAGACAGTCACCCGGAGGAAACCCACGCAGACACAGGGAGAACACACCACACTCCTCACAGACAGTCACCCGGATGAAACCCACGCAGACACAGGGAGAACACACCACACTCCTCACAGACAGTCACCCGGATGAAACCCACACAGACACAGGGAGAACACACCACACTCCTCACAGACAGTCACCCGGAGGAAACCCACGCAGACACAGCGAGAACACACCACACTCCTCACAGACAGTCACCCGGAGGAAACCCACGCAGACACAGGGAGAACACACCAAACTCCTCACAGACAGTCACCCGGATGAAACCCACGCAGACACAGGGAGAACACACCACACTCCTCACAGACAGTCACCCGGAGGAAACCCACACAGACACAGGGAGAACACACCACACTCCTCACAGACAGTCACCCGGAGGAAACCCACGCAGACACAGGGAGAACACACCAAACTCCTCACAGACAGTCACCCGGATGAAACCCACGCAGACACAGGGAGAACACACCACACTCCTCACAGACAGTCACCCGGAGGAAACCCACACAGACACAGGGAGAACACACCACACTCCTCACAGACAGTCACCCGGAGGAAACCCACGCAGACACAGCGAGAACACACCACACTCCTCACAGACAGTCACCCGGAGGAAACCCACGCAGACACAGGGAGAACACACCACACTCCTCACAGACAGTCACCCGGAGGACACCCACGCAGACACAGGGAGAACACACCACACTCCTCACAGACAGTCATCCGGAGGACACCCACGCAGACACAGGGAGAACACACCAAACTCCTCACAGACAGTCACCCGGATGAAACCCACGCAGACACAGGGAGAACACAACACACTCCTCACAGACAGTCACCCGGAGGAAACCCACGCAGACACAGGGAGAACACACCAAACTCCTCACAGACAGTCACCTAGAGGAAACCCACACAGACACAGGGAGAACACACCACACTCCTCACAGACAGTCACCCGGAGGAAACCCACACAGACACAGGGAGAACACACCAAACTCCTCACAGACAGTCACCTAGAGGAAACCCACACAGACACAGGGAGAACACACCACACTCCTCACAGACAGTCACCCGGAGGAAACCCACACAGACACAGGGAGAACACACCACACTCCTCCCAGACAGTCACCCGGAGGAAACCCACGCAGACACAGGGAGAACACACCACACTCCTCACAGACAGTCATCCGGAGGACACCCACGCAGACACAGGGAGAACACACCAAACTCCTCACAGACAGTCACCCGGATGAAACCCACGCAGACACAGGGAGAACACACCACACTCCTCACAGACAGTCACCCGGAGGAAACCCACACAGACACAGGGAGAACACACCACACTCCTCACAGACAGTCACCCGGAGGAAACCCACGCAGACACAGGGAGAACACACCACACTCCTCACAGACAGTCACCCAGAGGACACCCACGCAGACACAGGGAGAACACACCACACTCCTCACAGACAGTCATCCGGAGGACACCCACGCAGACACAGGGAGAACACACCAAACTCCTCACAGACAGTCACCCGGATGAAACCCACGCAGACACAGGGAGAACACACCACACTCCTCCCAGACAGTCACCCGGAGGAAACCCACACAGACACAGGGAGAACACACCACACTCCTCACAAACAGTCACCCGGAGGAAACCCACGCAGACACAGGGAGAACACACCACACTCCTCACAGACAGTCACCCGGAGGACACCCACGCAGACAAAGGGAGAACACACCACACTCCTCACAGACAGTCACCCGGAGGAAACCCATGCAGACACAGAGAGAACACATCACACTCCTCACAGACAGTCACCCAGAGGAAACCCACGCAGACACAGGGAGAACACACCACACTCCTCACAGACAGTCACCCGGAGGACACCCACGCAGACACAGGGAGAACACACCACACTCCTCACAGACAGTCATCCGGAGGACACCCACGCAGACACAGGGAGAACACACCAAACTCCTCACAGACAGTCACCCGGATGAAACCCACGCAGACACAGGGAGAACACAACACACTCCTCACAGACAGTCACCCGGAGGAAACCCACGCAGACACAGGGAGAACACACCAAACTCCTCACAGACAGTCACCCGGATGAAACCCACACAGACACAGGGAGAACACACCAAACTCCTCACAGACAGTCACCTAGAGGAAACCCACACAGACACAGGGAGAACACACCACACTCCTCACAGACAGTCACCCGGAGGAAACCCACACAGACACAGGGAGAACACACCACACTCCTCCCAGACAGTCACCCGGAGGAAACCCACGCAGACACAGGGAGAACACACCACACTCCTCACAGACAGTCATCCGGAGGACACCCACGCAGACACAGGGAGAACACACCAAACTCCTCACAGACAGTCACCCGGATGAAACCCACGCAGACACAGGGAGAACACACCACACTCCTCACAGACAGTCACCCGGAGGAAACCCACACAGACACAGGGAGAACACACCACACTCCTCACAGACAGTCACCCGGAGGAAACCCACGCAGACACAGGGAGAACACACCACACTCCTCACAGACAGTCACCCAGAGGACACCCACGCAGACACAGGGAGAACACACCACACTCCTCACAGACAGTCATCCGGAGGACACCCACGCAGACACAGGGAGAACACACCAAACTCCTCACAGACAGTCACCCGGATGAAACCCATGCAGACACAGGGAGAACACACCACACTCCTCCCAGACAGTCACCCGGAGGAAACCCACACAGACACAGGGAGAACACACCACACTCCTCACAAACAGTCACCCGGAGGAAACCCACGCAGACACAGGGAGAACACACCACACTCCTCACAGACAGTCACCCGGAGGACACCCACGCAGACAAAGGGAGAACACACCACACTCCTCACAGACAGTCACCCGGAGGAAACCCATGCAGACACAGAGAGAACACATCACACTCCTCACAGACAGTCACCCAGAGGAAACCCACGCAGACACAGGGAGAACACACCACACTCCTCACAGACAGTCACCTGGAGCTGGACTCGAAACCACACCCTGCTGCTGCGCCACAGTGTCGCCATATCCT
This sequence comes from Hoplias malabaricus, assembly GCF_029633855.1. Taxonomy (NCBI): domain Eukaryota; kingdom Metazoa; phylum Chordata; class Actinopteri; order Characiformes; family Erythrinidae; genus Hoplias; species Hoplias malabaricus. The sequence goes on from NC_089818.1 coordinate 4,822,965, forward strand.
CAGTTCAGATAAATATAATTAAAATTTTCAACATTCAGATTCAAACACCATCAGTTATTTAGTTCCATAGCCATACTGTATTGGAGTTTAAACAGTGGCAAATATGTTGAAATAAATTGCATGCTACACACAAATGTTGGAGTATACCTTTAAGGTTGCTTCATACTGACCACCCCTGCCAGAGATATTATATACGTCTGAATCCAGACTGAATCCTGCTTTTACATGTTCGGATGTGACTTTGCATCTTCTACTGTAGTTTATTAGCGCAAGATGAAGGGAGGCGTGGAGTTTAGACTCTGAGTGCAGGAAATCAGAGGAGAGTTGGTGTGTTTTGGAGCGTGTGATGTGATTGATGCAATAGAAAATAGCCCTGAAAGCATGATGCAATGTGCGATAACAACACAAACGCATCTGAGCTCCTCTCAGAGGGCTGTTTTCCAGCATGTGATTGGCAGGTGAGGGAGAATGTGATCTCTCTGGGGTGGCAGTCGTATGTGTGTGTGTGTGTGTGTGTGTGTGTGTGTGTGTGTGTGTGTGTGTGTGTTTGTGTGAGTGTTTTGTGGAACTCGATGGCCACTAGCACTGCTGGATTGGGAGCTAAATGAGGCAGTGATGAAGATGGGCCAGACAGTGTGTGGTCAGTGGGAGCTAGAAAAAAAGGGATGAGGAAGAATATTTTCTGCAAGACAGACAACAGCAACAAGCCCACGACAGCTCAGGCCACATTTTCCAACACTGATTTCACACAATAAAATAGAAATACAGGCAAAAATACAGTAAAAGGTATCAGAGACCAACTGTTATTCATTCTATTTCCAGTCAGAACAAGTCATATATTAAGAATTGTATTAATATTTCATGTTTTTTTGCAGAGATCAGATGAAACTAAGTGTAAAACCATGATTTCATATTTGAGATGATTTAACCTTGAGCTCCATTTTGTTCCAAATGTGAAAAACACACACAGATATTTATGTCTAGAAGGCAACTCAGGTGATGAGTCTGAAAGGACCGAGAGCAGTAAAGAGAACAGGAAATAGACACGACGTTAGTGAGGAAGAGGAAATGTATGAGGAGGAAGTGAAGATCCTTTGCTTTCTACTCCTATCCATGGCTGACATGCATGTGCGTGAGGTGCCTAACCCCCAACTGCTCCCTGGGTCATGAGGATGGCAGCATGCTGCAATGTGTGTGTGTGTGTGTGTGTGTGTCACAACCATGGATGACTTAAACTCCCAGAATCAATTTCCACAAGGGGATTAATAACATTTTCTTAAAAACCCTCTCCATGCCAGAGCCCAGACCTCAACATCATGGAGTTTGGGGTTATTTGGCTTGTGTGACGCAGATGTGCAACCAACTTCTAGGACTGAACTGTGGTGGAGTTGTATCTGTTCGTATTTTTTTAAATATTATATTACCATTGCCCCATTAATATATGAAAACAAGACCACAGAGGCACACACATGAGCCTGTACATACATGCACATGAAGATGTTATTTTTTGCTTCAGTTCCCTGAAGCTAGTTTCTATAAGTGGAGTGTGTGTGTGTGTGTGTGTGTGTGTGTGTGTGTGTGTGCGTTTGTGTGTGTGTGTGTGCCTGTTTCTCCCTACGGTTTCTTTCTCTCTTGACTCCATGTGATCATCTACATGTCACTGGTCCCTAAAGACCTCCATTAAAGCATGAAAGACGCTAATGAACCTGCCTGAGCTGAAGTATATGCAGTCAATGCTCAGTTGCTTGCACGTGCTCTGCATCTGCGCAGGCGGCTGCACTGTCCGTGACTCTGTGCAAACTCACGCTGTACATCTGCCCCTCAAACCCCAGCCATAATCCTGTAACATGTGGCAAATCTAATTATGAACAAAATGAAGGGGGGACTTTTGCTGTAACAGCTGCTTGTGTCCACTTCTACTGTCATTTTTTAAAAGTATTATTATTTTATTAATTAGCATTTGCTTTCTGATAACACAAGGGGCATTTTTTATGGGGGAATGTCCATGGGTGTATGGTGTATTTTAAATAAATGATACACTTGGGTGGGCTTGCTGTGATTCTGGCAGTGCTGCAGTAAGACGAGGAGTCGGCCAGCTGGACCTCTTGTACCCGCGGTTTCAGATGAACCAATGACTAGGGGAATACATATCGCAAAATGGAAGCTGACACTGGCTTGTGGCTTATCTGTAATCAGCAAAGACTGTCCATCAATGGCCTAGTGGCTGGCCATCACAGACCCCAAGTGCTGACCAGATCTAGAAGGACAGCAATGTGAGCTGGATAGCTATGAGATCATTTTGTGAAAGAGTGTGTACTCGTCTGGGATGGCTTTACACTGTATTAGAAGTGTGGGGGTTTTATTGCATTCAGCCACAAGTGGATTAGTGAGGTCAGGTATTGATGTTGCGAGATTATTTTTATTTTTTTGCCCCTAATCCCAAATCATCTCAGAGGTATTAGTTGGATTATTGTCATTCCACAGAACACAGTTCCAGTGTTCCACAGCCTCATGCTGAAGTGGCTTTACACTCATTAGGAATCAAATCCTCACGGAGGTTCTAACATCTAGTTTAAAGCCTTCGCTGCATAGCAGAGGCGGTTGCTGCAAGCACATGACCAGATCATCCACTCTGCTGATGTGATCTGGAGCTAGTTCTTGAACTGAGATGTAGTGGCATTGAGCACTTGCAAAAAATCTCGTCATTTCTCTCTCAGCGCAGAATACGCATGTGCCATCGGTTTCTCACACCCAGCGCCACACTGCTGGGACTGGAGGAGTAAACGTTCAGTTCTGACATGCCGTTACTGCAGGGCTGGAACTGTTATTTGAAATAAAAAAAAAAATATAGGTCAGGGTTTCAGAAGCACGAACATCCAGCCTGACACATCTAGAGCGTCGCCTTAATGCAAATGAGAAGTTTTACAGCAATAACAAACGTGTGACAAGATGTGTTTGTGACAAGCAGGGTTCCCTCCGCTGAACGCTTTAGACTGCAGTCAGTTCAGTATTTTACTTTGTTGAGTTCTCGTGAAATTTATTCCACTTGCTTTGTCACTTGTTCCGTGGAGTTGGCATAGTGCAGTATTTATTTATTTATTTATTTATTTATTTATTTATTTTATTTATTGGGGCGGCACGGTAGCGCAGCAGGTAGTGTCGCAGTCACACAGCTCCAGGGACCAGGAGGTTGTGGGTTTGATTCCTGCTCTGGGTGACTGTCTGTGAGGAGTGTGGTGTGTTCTCCCTGTGTCTGCGTGGGTTTCCTCCGGGTGACTGTCTGTGAGGAGTGTGGTGTGTTCTCCCTGTGTCTGCGTGGGTTTCCTCCGGGTGACTGTCTGTGAGGAGTGTGGTGTGTTCTCCCTGTGTCTGCGTGGGTTTCCTCTGGGTGACTGTCTGTGAGGAGTGTGGTGTGTTCCCCCTGTGCTCCGGTTTCCTCCCACGCTCCAAAAACACATGTTGGTAGGTGGATTGGCGACTCAAAAGTGTCCGTAGGTGTGAGTGTGTGAGTGAATGTGTGTGTGTGTGTGTGTGTCTGTGTTGCCCTGTGAAGGACTGGCGCCCCCTCCAGGGTGTATTTCCGCCTTGCGCCCAATAATTCCAGGTAGGCTCTGGACCCACTGTGACCCTGAACTGGATAAGGGTTACAGATAATGAATGAATTAATTTTATTTATTTTTCTGTCACTGAACACTCAGATCTGAGTATTTGGATGGTCACAAAAAAGGTATTACAATTTTTTTAATTGAAAGAAGAATATAATGACAACCAAAACATATTATATGATAGAAAAGTATAATATTATTATTAATAATACTAGCCACCCTGTGAAAGACTGGCGCCCCCTCCGGGGTGTGTTCCCGTCTTGCGCCCAATGATTCCAGGTAGGCTCTGGACCCACCGTGACCCTGAACTGGATAAGGGTTACAGATAATGAATGAATGAATGAATGAATGAATGAATAATACTGGCTCAAACTAATGAACCAATCAAACGTTCTGTCAGACTGCTTTCAGAGATAATACAGCACCCCATCACAGTCCAAAGTGGTAAGTTTTTAAGAGAAGGGATATTATTATCGTTACACTTATATAGCGCCTTTCTAGACACCCAAGGACGCTTTACAATCTACACTGCTCAGAACGCTCAATTCACACACACTGGCGAGAAGCGGCAGCCAATTGCGCACAGCGTACTCTCAACCAGAAACGACCGTCCACCTGGAGGACTGCATCGGGCACTAGGGTTTAACCCAGGACAGAGCGCCAATCCATATCTGGGCTCACACATACAGACATTCATTCACACACTAGGACAGTTATTAGAGAAGCCAATTCACCTACCCTCCATGTTTTTGGACTGTGGGAGGAAACCGGAGCCCCCGGAGGAAACCCACGCAGACACGGGGAGAACATGGAAACTCCACCCAGATGGGACTTGAACCCAAGATCCCAGCGCTGGGAGGCGAACGTGCTAACCACCAAGCCACCGGATATATAAGAGGGCAGCCATGGCCTTGGGGTTAGAGAAGCGAGGCCGGAAGGTTGCCAGTTCAATTCACGGAACCAGCAAAAGAAAATTCGTTCCCAGCTGAAGTGCCCTTGAGCTAAACACCTAACCCCCAAATCTAAGAGGGTCAGTAAAGATGTTTCTTCTTCTTCTTCTTCTTCTTCTTCTTCTTCTTCTTTTTCTTCTTCTTTTTCTTCTTCTTCTTCTGTTTCTTCTTCTTCTTCATATTCTTCTTCTTCTTCTTCTATACAGTCACCCCTGGGTTTTGCATTCCTTAATGCAACCTGCCACTGATTAATAATATGATATATATATATATGTATATATATTCCTTAAACCTCTCAATGCGCATCCTGCTGTAGCCTCCTGTCATTTCACACCTCCTCAGTCTCCTCAGACTTGCAGTGTATTAGGTATTATAAGAATTCTAGAGCTTTTTTAAGTGTATGGGAGTATGTGCATAGTTATATCTCTGGAGGAGGGCTGACTGTACACACTTAACCTTGAATATGACAGATTCATTTCTTCATCTTCTGTAACCGCTTCATCCTGACCTGATCAGGGCCATGGTCGGTGTGGAGCTCACCCAGAATCACTGCTCAGTTTTTGGGTTGTTGTTTTTTTTTTTTCTAAGCAATTTTGGACACATTGTTGGTCAGTTTCTAATGATACACAATATAAAGAAGGAAACATAACAATATAGATACAGTGAAGGTTTCTTCTTACAGCGACAATATGCAAGGATGCTTTTAGCAAACTTTGGGGGTAAATTTATTTTTAATGAAGGAAAGATGGTCCCTAACGTTTGTACAATGCTGCTTATAGGCATGTGTGTGTGTGTGTGTGTGTGTAAAGGCTCCTTGGCTCTGTGCCTGTCAGGGTTATAGGGGTAAACTGTGTACTGGGCGGCTCCTGGAGTATGGCCCAGGGACAGGTCACTTTTTTGGCAGAGTTGCAGAAGTAGGACCAGATGCCTACAGGTACAGACACAGCACTACACCACTATTCAGCAGGCTACATACACAAACACACACAAACACACACTGGTGAGAAAGCCTCCTGTCTGCTGGTCAGTAATGTGCTAACCAACTTTTCCACCAACAAACCCCAGGGAGTCTATGTACCAGAGCTGATACACAGAAACAGCAAACCAAAGCCATGCAGAAGCCACAATCACAGCAGATGCACAGAGACGGAATTTGCCCATCTTAGCTGCAGTAAGAGCTTCTGCTCTTTTGGATTGCTGTTTAATTTGATGACACTCGGCCACAAGCGCATTAGCGAGGATGTTGGATGATTAGTTCTGGATCACAAACGCCAATCCAACTCACCCTGAATATATTGCATGCAACTCCATCACTCCAGAGAACAGGCTTTATACCCAAACAGCCCACTCCAGTTTTGAGCATGGTGGCATTACACTCATATGGAGCTCCACACTCGAAAAAAATAACGATGTTACAGAAGGTCCATTGAGAGATGCCATAGAAAAACCACTTTTGGTTCCATAAAGAATAATATTTGTGGTTGTGTAGAAACGTTTAAAGGTTTAAAATTCCATCACTCTGTCTTAAGGTTCTTTACCCATTTCAAAATATCAGCAAAAAATGGTACTTTATGGAACCAAAAGTGTTTCTTCTATGGCATTGCTTAAATAACCTTTTGTAGCACTTTTATTTTTAAGAGTGCAGGGCAACACATGTCATGGCTTTCTGTGGAGATTATACAACTTGTGTATGAACAACTGAAACATGTATGTCTACATCAGAGCTAAGCTCTGATCATCATTAGCAGTTACAGGAATGGAAGCATAGGGCATCCAGACTTTGTAGAATACTGCATTTTGTTGCAGAAGGCTGTTTGTTTGTGTTTGTTGGGTTAAGGTAATATTTTTTTTGTTGTAGTTGTAGGGGGTCCAGAACACCAGAACAAAGTACTACACTCTCTGAAGTCAGTCAGTCATAGGCCTGATGTGCTGTCATCATTCCATCACCGCAGCCCTGAGAACAGATGTTGTGAGTCCTGAGCTCTTTTTCACAAAAGGCAATTTCCCACACTGTGCTTAATCACGTCTTTGTCCGTGGCGTAGTGTAGGGCTAAGCTCTTTCTTTCCCAAAGAACGCGACGGATTCATTAACCTTTCAGATCACGCCGCACACTGAGCCGCCCGTTGCCATAGCAGAGCACACAGGACTGTTCCGCGAGACACTTTGAAACTTTCTCTTTTTTTTCCGCTGGCTCAGGAACGGCCACTGAGGTTTGTTTGTTTGCCTTTGCAGTTTAACAATGATGAAAAAGCCTGTAATTCCACAGACTTTAATTGCTCCATAGCGCAGGCCTTTTGGCTGTTACTGGAGTTCACTAGTTTAAGGAAAATGTTGTGCAGAGCTTGTTTCAAAAGGTCTAACATTTCTTTATGGAGGAATATATTCAAGTCTGCTGATTTACCCTCTGCGCAGGAGTTTTCAGCCACTGAATATTCCACATATATTCATATATTAATATACATATACAGCATACACTCAGTTTCACAAGCTTTTGGGTTTTTTTAATTTACAAATGACTGTGCAGCAGTGCACGGCCTCATCATCATTCCATGCAGCTCTCCAGGAGCAAAAGGTGCGCATTAAATATTGAGGCTCATTCTTTCGGTTTTTGGGATGGAGGATTACATTGGTAAATATCGATAGAGATAATTAGCTTGGAAATAGCTAGCAGCTTTCGTAGAGAAAAATGTCCCACTTTTGTAAAAGCAAATTAAGTGCTACGTGCGCCTGAGGGGAAAGTACAGACCAGTGGAGAAAGGTTAGCTGCTTAATTGCAGCTGGAGACAGCCTTACACTGAAAAAAGTGTGCGCTGAACACTTAAAAAACTTTATTTTGCTGTGAATTTTGCATATACAAAAGCTCTAAAGGGCTCTACAGTACTGTCACACATGGGGAAACGAATTAATCCTGTTTAAACACAAGAAAAAAACACGCTATCGCACTATCGCACAGTAATCGTGAAGTTACTGTGAGTTCGTGTGTATGTATATGCTGTACAACACTTAACACATACTCTAATCCAGAGCTGCTTACAAACGTAGGCTAATGTCATATTATGAATGTTTCCCAAGGACTCTTATTATGATGAGATGATTTTTTTTTCCACACTAGGAATTTACCACTTTTGTGAAGGACAGCCATTTTATCCACCCAATTAAGAGTCATATGAATATTAATATATTTTGTGGTTGCACACATAATGTTCGTATAAATATAAAAAAATGTTGTTTTTATGATTTTACATTATATTTTAAAGAGACTAATATCTTAGAATTACTTGTTCTGTGATTTATTTTTGCTTGGTTGTTTATGTAAACTAATTCTAACATTTCAAATATAATTCCATTTATAACCCAGGTATAATTTGATCACGAGTGTTCAAACTATTTGATACAACTTTTGAGGCCAAAACGGTACCATTACATATTTAAAGATGTTTCTCTATGTGCCCCTCAGGTATTTCCACACCATCTACCTGGGCATCCGGAGCAGGCAGAGTGGGGAGAATGACCGCTGGAGGTTCTACTGGAGGATGGTTTATGAGTTTGCAGACGTTAGCATGCTCCATCTCTTAGCCACCTTCCTGGAGAGTGCCCCCCAGCTGGTTCTCCAACTCTGCATAATCATCCAGACACATAAGCTTCTGGCCGTCCAAGGTAACAGCAGTGGGGGCAAGAAGGGGGACCTTTATAATGTATATGGCCTCCTAAATATTAGGGAGTGGTTAGCATTTTCCAAACATTTAGCATGTTAGCAAGTGTACATAAACAGACACATTAAAGCAAGTAAAGTATTAGCAAGATACTGTTTTATGATGTTTTGCTTCATATGTTTAACGGAATATTTGCATAAAATCTCTATTTGCTAACACTTTTGGTATATGTTGCTTCTAAGTATTAGCACAGTATTAGCAAGTAGCATATTTGTATTGTATTGCTTATTTGAAAATGAGCAATAAAAAGTTAAAAATAAGCAAAGGTTTTGCAAGACTTTTGTCAGACTGAGCAGTCTAAAAAGCCAGTGGCCAGTGGTACTCTAGTTTGCATAATCCTAATTAATTGATGCTAGCTTTCTATTATTTATGCAGTAAATTAGCTCCTGTCAACGCAGTTGTCAGACACAGATAAGTATTTTACTTACAGTCGAGCTGACAGCAAAATACTTTAAGGTTAATATGTCTGTTTTTGTGGCGTAGTTTCCACAGACTCCAAAGACTGGGAAAGAATGGTATTATGAAGGAAACTGTTGGCCATGATGTAGGTCCTTTTAAGTTGCTGAATATCCACCCATTGTGTTGGTTACAGTGAGCTGTCCCAGGTGCAGTGACAAGAGAGGGTGTGAGTGTGTGTGTGTGTGTGTGTGTGTGTGTGTGTGTGTGTTAGTTAGAAGTGCCAGTGTGCCAGAGAGAGCTTCACGCCACAGCTACTGTCATTCAGTGTTCACATCTTCGACAGAGAAAGAGAGAGGGAGAGAGACAGAGCTCTGTCAATGCACTTAAAAGACACTGCCACTTTCACCACTGTAAAGGAGATTTAACATCCTCTAGTGCCTCAGCTGCTGCTGCTGCTACTGCTGTGTGTGTGTGTGTGTGTGTGTGTGTGTGTGTGTGTGTGTGTGTACTTTTCCGAGCAAGGCAAAGGGAGATTTCAGTCAGGAGATTTGCCAAAAGTGAACATTTTGTGCTTCTTTTCTATGAGGAAAAATAGGCCTTTTCAGCTAAACCTCTGGGCCGGTAAATGAGCTAGCTTGTATGATTCTGCACTTATGAGACACCTTTATGCTGTCGCTCACATTTACTGAGAACCCTGCTTGAGAAAGAACATAATCAGATCATAATAAACTGTAACATTGGGGCCATAAATGTCAAAATTCTGTCTAAAATCAGGGAAACAAATACTTTCCCACTTCTGCATCTCTGCTGGTAGCCTTTATGGAATTCTAGTGCCGTGTTAGTGCAAGACTAATTGTTATACATGGCCCTTCTGGATTAAACATTGATATTTCAAGCTTGTAAAATATGCTGCATGATTTATTTGAACTTCATAACAGACGTACCGACACGTTTCTATGGAGATTATACAACTGAACATCTGTATTCACAATAGGTCCTAATTAAAGTAGCTGGATTCACCAATATGGTATTTCTACAAGCTTGTGGACGTATATTGGATGTTATACTGTAAGAGAAATCTCTGCATGCACCCTAGAAACACTTTACATCAATGTTAATGTAGCCTAAGTATGACAACACATTTAGGCTAGCATTCTAGTTAGCATGGTCCCTTTCATGCTAAACGGATATACAGGACTAGCATAACTTTAATTCTTTATTAGCAACAGTATAATAATCACATTAGCAACATCATTAGCACGTTTGTATCATTTGTAATTCATTTAAAACCCTCATTCTGACCAGATTTTGACCTCATCCTCCACAACCTCAGTTAGCTTTCACCCTTCCATCTCATTTCATCTCTCTTTCCATTTGCCGAGTTGCGAGTTACATCTTCAGAGCTGCTGAGCCGCAGGGCCTTTGTACAACAGTGTTTAAGGTTATTGTGAACTCTGTGGAGAGTTGGTGGATTTGTAGGATTGAAGATGTAAGATATGATTAGCTTTGACTGTTTACGATGTATACTTTAGGGTGTAGCTTTCCTGAACCCCCATTAATCAGTGAGTAAACAGGAAAATTGAGTATTTCAGGAAAGTCTGAAGACATAGCATTTGTTATGCATCTGCCCTGAGGCCTACCTGCTCCTGTGAGGATCGCTCTGTGTTACCACAGTGCTTTCTCTGAAACTGATTATATTTGTGAACCGTCTCGTCATCCCTCTCCTATAAAGCTGTTGTGGATGCACCAGAATTCTTATTAGATCTTTATTCTCTTGGAAACGCTTTGAAAGATTAAGTCAAGAGAGGAAGGTTTTAATGCTGAATTTTTAATGCTGTATCTTTGCTGTGCCTCTGTATGTTGATTATGAATTTATGAGCAGAGAAATTTTGGAAATAGAGTACGTCACTTTCTCCCAGCCTGGCAATCCACTGACACACACACACACACACACATAAAAAGATACACCTATATATACATATTTGTTCATGTTAAAATGATTTATAAGAGTAAATATCAGTGATTTGCCGCATCATTACAAATCAAAAACATAGCAACACATTGACATCAGCAGGATATTATGTTTATTTACGGTTTAAAGACATTTATTAGTGAGATAAACATTATTATACTATATCTATATAGTATAATAAGGGGCGGCACAGTGGAGCAGCAGGTAGTGTTGCAGTCACACAGCTCCAGGGGCCTGGAGGTTGTGGGTTCGATTCCCACTCCGGGTGACTGTCTGTGAGGAGTTGGTGTGTTCTCCCTGTGTCTGCGTAGGTTTCCTCCGGGTGACTGTTTGTGAGGAGTTGGTGTGTTCTCCCTGTGTCTGCGTGGGTTTCCTCCGGGTGACTGTCTGTGAGGAGTGTGATGTGTTCTCCCTGTGTCTGCGTAGGTTTCCTTCGGGTGACTGTCTGTGAGGAGTGTGGTGTGTTCTCCCTGTGTCTGCGTGGGTTTCCTCCGGGTGACTGTCTGTGAGGAATGTGGTGTGTTCTCCCTGTGTCTGCGTAGGTTTCCTCCGGGTGACTGTCTGTGAGGAATGTGGTGTGTTCTCCCTGTGTCTGCGTAGGTTTCCTCCGGGTGACTGTCTGTGAGGAGTGTGGTGTGTTCTCCCTGTGTCTGCGTGGGTTTCCTCCGGGTGACTGTCTGTGAGGAGTGTGATGTGTTCTCCCTGTGTCTGCGTGGGTTTCCTCTGGGTGACTGTCTGTGAGAAGTGTGGTGTGTTCTCCCTGTGTCTGCGTAGGTTTCCTCCGGGTGACTGTCTGTGAGGAGTGTGGTGTGTTCTCTCTGTGTCTGCGTAGGTTTCCTCCGGGTAACTGTCTGTGAGGAGTGTGGTGTGTTCTCTCTGTGTCTGCGTAGGTTTCCTCCGGGTAACTGTCTGTGAGGAGTGTGGTGTGTTCTCTCTGTGTCTGTGTGGGTTTCCTCTGGGTGACTGTCTGTGAGGAGTGTGGTGTGTTCTCACTGTGTCTGTGTAGGTTTCCTCCGGGTGACTGTCTGTGAGGAGTGTGGTGTGTTCTCACTGTGTCTGTGTGGGTTTCCTCTGGGTGACTGTCTGTGAGGAGTGTGGTGTGTTCTCCCTGTGTCTGCGTGGGTTTCCTCCGGGTGACTGTCTGTGAGGAGTGTGGTGTGTTCTCCCTGTGTCTGCGTGGGTTTCCTCCGGGTGACTGTCTGTGAGGAGTGTGATGTGTTCTCCCTGTGTCTGCGTGGGTTTTCTCTGGGTGACTGTCTGTGAGGAGTGTGGTGTGTTCTCACTGTGTCTGTGTAGGTTTCCTCCGGGTGACTGTCTGTGAGGAGTGTGGTGTGTTCTCACTGTGTCTGTGTAGGTTTCCTCCAGGTGACTGTCTGTGAGGAGTGTGGTGTGTTCTCACTGTGTCTGTGTGGGTTTCCTCTGGGTGACTGTCTGTGAGGAGTGTGATGTGTTCTCCCTGTGTCTGTGTGGGTTTCCTCTGGGTGCTCCGGTTTCCTCCCACAGTCCAAAAACACACGTTGGTAGGTGGATTGGCGACTCAAAAGTGTCCGTAGGTGTGATTCAACGTGTGAGTGTGTGTGTTGCAGACGGCTAACTGCATCACCGAAAGTGCTAAAAAAACAAAACAATTCGAGTTACAAATGTGTTTCTGTGGTAGTTCAAACAGTGAATAAAAACAGCAGTGGTGTTTCTAATCAAACCTAAGGTTCCACCTTAAAATACACATCGCTTTGGAACGTAAACCAACTGCGGTTCCCCACAATCACAGACGTCACCTTTAATGGTTTAAATTTACTCTCCCTGTAGGCACTTCCTTTGTACTTCCACTCCTTCTGCTTTAGAGTTCCACTATAGAGGTGAATAAGCTCACTCTACTCCACTCTACTTGGTCAGTTTTTGACCACAGGGCCACTGTTGATGAGACACTGACACGGTTTTAGAAACTAAACGTTTAGAATTCAAATGTTCCCAGGATTTCTCAGCTTTCTCCAATAAGCATCAAGTAAATATTTAACTCAAAATCACTCCATTCTTTTTTTCATTTCCCCACAGGTTTGGTAATAGGTGTTCTCTGTAGCCCGCTGTGCCAGTGAGGCTCCTTATGCTTAAGTTTGAATGCTGGGTTTTGATTAAGAAAGCCTTCTCTGCAGTTGAATGCCAACCTGAAAGCTA
>NC_089818.1:5154238-5254238 GCF_029633855.1 Hoplias malabaricus
TTAACAGCGTGGCCTTGACAATACTCAAGTCCATACAAAGACTTTTATGTTGACAAGCCTGAATATGGGTGAGTGAGGTTCAAGGAGCAGAGCTGAGAGCTGTTCCAGTTTTAGATTTTGAGGTTCTGAATATGGTTGGAGTGGAGCTTTGCATTTATCAATAGCCTATTTTGACTAAAAATTTAAAAAATCTCAGGATTAACAACCAGATACAAACCCAGTAAATTCAATTTACAGTTAACTGCTGTAAAATAGGGCGGCACGGTGGTGCAGCTGGTAGATGTCGCAGTCACACAGCTCAAGGGATCTGGAGGTTGTGGGTTCGATTCCTGCTCCGGGTGACTGTCTGTGAGGAGTGTGGTGTGTTCTCCCTGTGTCTGTGTGTGTTTCCTCCGGGTGACTGTCTGTGAGGAGTGTGGTGTGTTCTCCCTGTGTCTGCGTGGGTTTCCTCTGGGTGACTGTCTGTGAGGAGTGTGGTGTGTTCTCCCTGTGTCTGCGTGGGTTTCCTCTGGGTGACTGTCTGTGAGGAGTGTGGTGTGTTCTCCCTGTGTCTGTGTGTGTTTCCTCCGGGTGACTGTCTGTGAGGAGTGTGGTGTGTTCTCCCTGTGTCTGTGTGGGTTTCCTCCGGGTGACTGTCTGTGAGAAGTGTGGTGTGTTCTCTCTGTGTCTGCGTGGGTTTCCTCTGGGTGACTGTCTGTGAGGAGTGTGGTGTGTTCTCCCTGTGTCTGCGTGGGTTTCCTCCGGGTGCTCCGGTTTCCTCCCACAGTCCAAAAACACACGTTGGTAGGTGGATTGGCGACTCAAAAAGTGTCCGTAGGTGTGAGTGTGTGAGTCAATGTGTGTGTGTCTGTGTTGCCCTGTGAAGGACTGGCGCCCCTTCCAGGGTGTATTCCTGCCCAGTGATTCCAGGTAGGCTCTGGACCCACCGCAACCCTGAATTGGATAAGGGTTACAGATAATGAATGATTGCTGTAAAATATGAAAAAAAAACGAAAAAAAAACAGCACGACATTGGCAAAACTGCTTCCAGTAAATTACTGTAAATGTACAGTTTTTTAGAGGATTTTACAGTGAATTCTTTAATAGTACTTATTAGTATTGAGTATCAAGCGCACATTTTTGAGTTGTATCAAGCATTATACACCTAAAATTAATGTCTAAGCATACTTCATTTGAGTTTATGGACTTAAAAATATTAAGGCAACAGATAGCATTCTGCTAAATGGTGGACTCATCAGAGAACAATACATGTTTCACACTGTCCACAGCCCAAGATTTGCACTCCCTGCACCATTGAAACCGACGTTTGTCATTGGCGTGAGTGACCAAAGGTTTGGCTATAGCAGCCCGGCCGTGTGTATTGACCCTGTGGAGCTCCCGACGGACAGTTCTGGTGGAAACAGGAGAGTTGAGGTGCACATTTAACTCTGCCGTGATTTGGGCAGCCGTGGTTTTATGTTTTTTGGTTACAATCCGGGTCAGCACCCAAACATCCCTCTCAGACAGCTTCCTCTTGTGTCCACAGTGAATCCTGTTGGATGTGTTTCCTCCTTCTCGGTGGTATGCTGACGTTACCCTGGATACCGTGGCTCTTGACACATCACAAAGACTTGGTCTTGGTCACAGATGCGCCAGCAAGACGTGCACCAACAATCTGTCCTCTTTTGAACTCAAGTATGTCACCCATAATGTTGTGTGCATTGCAATATTTTGAGCAAAACTGTGCTCTTAACCTCTGCTAATTAACCCTTCACACTCTGCTCTTACTGGTGCAATGTGCAGTTAATGAAGATTGGCCACCAGGCTGCTCCAATTTAACCATGAAACCCCCCACACTAAAATGACAGGTGTTTCAGTTTCATTGTGTAACCCCTGTAAGTATAATTATCACAGTATGTTAGCATTAAGCTTATTGCCAATGTAAAAGTTTCCATGGCCTACATTGTTTTTTTTTTAGAAACTTCAGACACATACTTTACAGGACGGTTTCTGAAGGGTGCTGTGGACTTGGATCTGTTTGTTATCAGAGAACTGTCTGTGTGCTTGGAGCTTATGAGTGAGTGCGGTCCTCCAGACTTCTCTCTTTTAAAGTGCAGCGAGCGCTTTGTTACATGACCTCTGGATCAAAGCTCGCTGTGTTGGAACACATTGAAATTAGTCTCAGCAGATCTCTCTCTCTCTCTCTCTCTCTCTCTCTCTCTCTCTTTAACTACAAAGTGATTTTAACCTTGCTTTGACTGAATGTGTATGAGACACATCCTTTTACAGTAGCACTCTAAAGTAACATGAAATCTGAGAGTGTGTTAATTAATAGCAGGTCATGATCACAGATGTATTTTAACACATCTTGTCTCACATTGTATTCTATATTTCACAGACAATTAAACAAAACAAATTCTTTGCAGGAAGCTTGCTTTCAATTTTCAAAGGAAACTGTACGGCTAATTGTCCTCACTTTCAAAAGCTCAGTCTTAGAAGCTGGTTGTACTTTCTGCTTCTCACCATATAAAACAAGCTTATTTTACATCTCAGATTTCTGATTCAGTTTCTAATAGAAACATGCTTTTTGTGCCTATTTCTTTTACTCAAAAGCCAGTATGGGCTTGACAAAAAATGTGTTACACCTGTTACTACTGCCTAAGTCCTTATGCCAGCAGATCCACTACATACGACATCTTACAGTACAAAAGACACGTTTAATGCAGCTGTAAGGAATAACTTAGTGTTTCTGACTTTTGCTGATAGTAAACTTTACCAAGAACTCCAACTCCCAGAATGCTCTGGGGGTGATTACCCAAATTCTGTTCAGCTGAAGTGGTGGCTATTTAAACCCCAGAGATCCACGTGGCAAATGTTGCACCTTGGAAGAGGGGCAACTCATGAATGGTTGAAAATAAGTAAATAAATAAGAGAGAACTGAAAAAAAGGGAACTGAAAATAAAAGAGTAAAACATAAAAAAATAAATAAAAGAACAAGAAAAGAGACAAAGAATCAGAGAAAACAGAAGATAAAGCAAGAGAAAGAAATATCAGCTTAAGAAAGAAAAAGGCTGCTTTGGTTTTGTTCTCTTGCTGGTTAGAAAAATATGTTTTGTTTGATCACACCATGTGGTGTTTCCTTTGTTTGCCATTTCCCTCTCTTTTTTTTCCTGTCACCTACTTCATAGTCAGATCCCACCCCTACACACACTCCCTTTTGAGTGGTAGGTTGTCCTTATTGTGCTTATGTCCTCAGTGGCTGGGGTTGGGGATTCAAACCCAAATCAAGCACACAGTCACCTAGTACACCTAGTTTTTTACATTTATTGCCCTATTTGCCCACATTTTATATTTATTGCCCCCCCCAACAAACACACACACACACACCTTTTTTTTATTTAACTATTCAACCACACAGGTGTGGGGGCGTGGCTTAGAGGGAATCAGTCAATGCACACAACAAAACCAAACTAAAAATCCAAAACAAACAAAAATAGTTTAATAGTTCTGCTCTTCTCAGTTGACCTCAGTTTTTATTGTATTAACAGATTTGGAATTTAAATCTTACCAAATAGACTGCAGGACAAATGCTATTTTTTAAAGTCCTCCATTCTGTTCATTCCTCATTTTGTAACCTACACTTAAGTACTATATAAGCACAATGTCGCTAATAGCTGGCTGCATAAGACTAGCTCTGATGTAAAAACACGTCAGTGGAGTCATGCCGTTGGGGTCTAAAGATAGAATAAATAAAATCGTGCTGTTATGAATATCTGCATAGTTACAATAGCCCTCAGCCAATCAGATTGTGAGGTCAGAACTAAATGTTGGATAATGCTACTTGACTGGCCCCTAGATGTGTAACTAAGTTATACAAGACTGCATTTGTTGTTTGTGAACTTTCCTTTTTTGAAAAAAAAAAAAAAAAGAAATGAACCTCACTGAGCTCTTACTGCAGGCAGCTGAAGTTTCAAAAACGACATATCCAATAAAATAGGGCTTTCAACTCACTTCACTGCACTCCAAATAGCTTGTGAAGAACAGTCAGCCATGGACATTGTAAAGCATTTTCATTTTAAAATATCAAGTTTTGACATTTCAACCCTCAGACCAACACTTTCAGCTTAAAATCAGAGCCCCAAATCAGTCTGACACACACTGCTCAGGGGCTTGGGGACTTAGACCCTCACACACACTCACAGACTTCACACTACTCACACTCTTCACTTGCTCTATGGGATGTAGAAACACAAGCGACATTACAGCACTCTAATGTTAAATAATGCATGTAATTATTTAGCCATGAGGCATGAATGAGACCAGGACTTCAGCCAAAATAAAGCCCTGAATCGTCTCCCATCACCCCTGTCCACTACTGTCCATTAATCACATGTGAAATCTGATCATCACCATGTCCCTTTCCTGCTGCTTAATGGAATACCTTACTCACAAATTCTAACTTTGCTAATAATGAATAGAAGTCAATAGGAGTCTAATATCATTGAGTGGCTATTTTTCCCCACCTCCACACAGCCTTTTTTATGTCCATCATAAATCATATCCCAAATCATATCAGCACTGTAGGTCACTACTAAAGGACTACTTTATCCACCAGTTGTCACTGTTTTAAAAAGCTGAAAAAAGACTAATAAAGGGGATGGTTATTTTGTCCAAATAATTTCTGAATAATTTCTTCATCTTTTTGTTGTGGTAAGGGAAGAAAAGCATTTATTTTGTGATTAAAAATTGAGTAAAATAACTATTGTGAGGTTTTCTGGTGGCAGATGCTAAATGCTAACAATGCTAGTAATAAACAAAAGTCAATAGGGGCCTGTTAACACAACTTAAAACATCCCCACTGCAATTTTTCTTTACAAATCATATCAGAAAGCTCACATTATGATCACATTACTGTTGTTGACCCCATTACCAAATTATATAAAGCATAACTTCAGAAAAGCTAATGTTGCTAATTTGGCTCTTAATTAATAAATGTCAATAGTGAGGTGTTACCAACATTATGGAAATCAATTCCAGCCTTCATCATAAATCTGAACTCTGATATATAAGTGTATTACGCTAACCCTCAAACCCTCTTGAATTAGAAGTACTTCACTCTGAATGCTAATATTGCTAATAATGAAAGTGAATAGGGGCCTATACTGTTATTACCCTGGCAAATTCTGTACATACTCTTGGCAATCTGTTCGCCACAAATCATATCTGAAATATAATCATAACAGCCCTCAATTTTAGGAATTCTCAACCACGTATACTAACGTTGCTAATAATGAATGGGAGCCAGTAGAGACCTGTTATCATTATGCAAATGAGACCCAGCATTTTAACACTTTTTACACAGGGGTGAATTATCGGTTTAAAATGCTTAACACAGGTCGAGATGGGTGAAATAAAGTCAAACGAATTTAACATGTGGTCAGGAAAGTATGCAAATCCAGCATGCAATAATTACAAGAACAAATCCGCATAGGCCCTCCAACGTGCTGTATAGCAGGAGCCAGTTATATATAAATAAATATAGATTCTGCAAGACGTGCCCTCAGGGCTTGGTTTGGCTTGGAACTGGAGCTCTGAAAGTTGACAGGGCTGCTAATCAAAAGTATAGCCGAGGCTGTGGAAACAGCAGTTAACACAACTGTAAAGCCATGATGCTAGCCCAAGAGGAAGGAAGCAAATCGAGTGAGCCTGCTCCAGAGCCCTTTGTCCAGTCAGCTGCCTTCCCCTTGCCCCGAAGAGATCCAGGCCTACTGACGCAATCCCAGTGATTTAGCACCTGACCGCAGGTCAACTGGTACAGACCAAGAGAGCTCTGTTCCTCCTGCTGTTTCTTTACTGCCTTTGGCCATGATGTAAAAATCATATAATTGATACATGATGGGAAAGAGAGCAAGAAAACAGTGTTAGGGTCTGAGTAGATTTGCCAGCAAACAACAATACAAAACGTACAGAACCTCCTTGCGTGTATACATTGCTAACCCAGCGTTAAATCAAACAGCTACTTGACATTCAGTGTAAAGGTTTGGTTCATTCTATTCTTTACTCTGCAAATTGTCACTGTCCAAAAACCTCAGAAACAGTAACTTTAGCAGAGAACGGTGGAAAATCTATATAAAACGATTATATTCTAAGTAATTTAGGAACATTTCTATTAGACTACTCATCATCAAATTTTCCAACAGTATGAACAGATGCTAAATTGATAGTAAATTAAAACTCAAGATTCTAAATGATTACTTGCAATTGATTTTAGTCCGCTGATGTTGTTTGTATCATTATAGCTATTATTACATTCATTTTCTTTTTTTTCTTTTGGTCTAAATACCTTGGTGCCCAAAACTAATTTGCTCATAAGCTTCGATGCCAATTTGTCAAAGACAAAGAATTAGACTTTTGTGATTACCTGAATTCACAAAATGCAGTTTTGACTGTTTTTCATCAGGGTGTTGTTGTGACTATAAGCCTTAAGACAACTGAAACAATATCTATTGACAAAAATGATTACACTCAAGCCTTTCAATCCATTCATAGTCCTGGTGTCTTGAGGTGTTCAAATCTGTACAGTTTTACACGGCAGTAAACAGCACAATGGATCCTCGCAGAAACAGCCCATTACCTTCCGCAACCTTTTCAAAAGCCATGTGTAATAAGCAAATCCTAAACTGTATTATAGCATCCTCTTGCTTCATTGGGGCTAAATTTGTGGCATTACATGGTCTGGCTGTGCAATGTGAAAGGGCAGCCAATAAAAAGCACCAGGCATGCTAATGTGGACTCACAACCCCATTTCAGAGCAATTTAACACTGAATTAATGCCGGGCTCATTGCGCTCCTCAATGCTTTATGCCATAAGTCAAGCATCTCCCAATGAACTTGAGCTTTGGGTACAGTACATGACTTTTAATATCATAACAGCTTATAAAATGAATGGGCATCTCACAATTCTCACACTTAATGGTGAATAAAAGGATGGTGATCATGTGCCCCGCAACTTAATCACTAGGGATCACATGGTGCACAACGTTTTTGCTGAATAGTCCTCATATCACCTGCCTTGTATTGCTGATCAGACAAAGTAGAAAACATGGAGGTACCAGAGGTGGCAGCAGTCAGCTGGGGTATTGTTTACATTGAACCAAAGGGAAAGGAAATCTGTGCTGCCCTTTATTAGAATTGTCATTCCATCTTTATACGGTGCAGAGGTTCTTTCAATGCAAGAACACGTGCTATATTTACTCTCTCTTAATTTTGAATGGCTCTAGAGTCTTGTTGTTGTCCTGCATTCTGATTGACCCTAAATTAGCAGACTATAGCCAGCCACCGCAGCCCCGGCTAGATGCACAGTCAGGTAAAACATGCCGTAACACCAGGTTTAGAGAATGCAATGAAACTACTCCAGTCTGAAATACCTCAGGTTCCTTTTGTAAGTGACCTACATAACTGTCTCTGTGTTTTCATTTCTTGGAATGGCTTTGATTTCCAGCCACTTTTTTTTATTAGTATTTCAGATTCTTTTGAGCCGAATTGGAATTTCTAATGATCTGGAGTCACTTTCGGAGTAGAGTATGGTGGGTTCACAAAGGGGCACTCTCTGAGAAGACTGAACCACTATTCATCCATCCCCTTGGGTTTGGCTGGGTTCTTTCTGACGGGACTTACCAGGCGCAAACAGAGGGACGCGTGGCCGATTATGTCGTTCTTAGAGTTTCATTACAATGCAAGATCTCTGGAGCACTCGGGGGATTATGGTGGCCCCAGCCAAATGTGGCAGGCAGATAACACTTTAATACACTGCTCCCTCTTCCCTCTTTCCCTCTCATATCCCACCCCGGATCCGCAAGCCCTGGAAATGTCAGAATCGCAAGCAGGGGGTGTGGAGGGAGAAGCTTGTTCAGTGCATGGTGTGGAGATAAAGCACTTATTCTGTTTTCTGAAGCTGATAGGGGTATTCCCAGCCTAGCCCAACTTCTCATCCCTGCTAAATCTGCCGTTGTGCCTCTGTCTCTGCCGGGCTCTCCACACTCGCCTCGGGCTAGTCCCCCACCCCTCCCACACACACACTCACTCTAACGAGAGGTGTCACAGGAAGATATGCATGTCAGCCACCAAGTACATGGCAAGGACAAGAACAAAGACACTTGCCAAACATGTCCACCGCTATTCCATCTATTTGAATCTGTGCTGAAACATCTATGGAGAAAATAAAAGGTTTTTTGATTAATCATCAATACTTTTACCAGAGTGAATGTGTGTTTTTGACTGTTAAATATGTTAAAATATTGTGAAGCGTGCACTGAATTTTTTGGACTTTTTTAAAAATCGTGAGAAAAAAACCTCTTCAAAAGCAAGTATTTTTCATAAAGAAAATGAACAGCCCACATATTACGTTTCAAAATTTGTACATCTTGTATAATGATGTGCAGTTATGATCACTGTGAGCTCTTAACTACTGGTGGTGGTGTTCTACTAAATCCACACAACCTGTCTATTATGAACCATTCATTCATTATCTGTAACCCTATCTGTATCGCAGTGGGTCCAGAGCCTACCTGGAATCATCGGGCGCAAGGTGGGAATAGTCCAGTCCTTCACAGGGCAACACAGACACATTCACATTTGAGTCACCAATCCACCTACCAACGTGTGTTTTTGGACTGTGGGAGGAAACTGGAGACCCCGGAGGAAACCCACACGGAACGGGGAGAACACACCAACCCCTAAACAGACAGTCACCCGGAGCAGGAATCGAACCCACAACCTCCAGGCCCCTGGAGCTGTGTGACTGCGACACTACCTGCTGCACCACCGTGCCGCCCTATTATGAACCAAAAGAAGTTTAAAGTAAAAGGGTGACTACAGTGAGTATTTTTTGCAAAATCACATCTACTGTAGATGAAAAGGAATTGATGAATTTTTAATCTATAAACTGCCTAACCAATGGGTCAACTCTATTAGCTTGAGCTACTTAGTTATCATAGAGAAAAAATGTTCTGATTGGGCAGCTTCCTATTGTGTGTCTCAAAAAATATTACATTTCATCGCTGGTTTCCAAGCTAAATTTAAGAGCATACCAATGCTAACCTTGCAGGGTTTAAATACAAGAAGAAAAAATCTTCTTTAAACATCAATGAACCAAACACCACAGACAGCTTCAGGTTCTCTAAAGGCCCTGAGGGGATTCTAGTGGCCTGAATGGGCAGTCTGTTATTGTAATGAATCTTTTTCCTTTTTCCCTCCACTGTATTGACTCTATGCCTGAGTCTTTTTTTCCCCCAACTTGCGTATGATCCTGAGGAATAAGCGGTTTTATTGTTTGGAATGTTTTATCACAGCTTCAATGACTTGTTTTTCTTTCACAGTAAGATTTCAGGCCTTTAGTCCTCTGGTTCCAGAAGAACTTGACATTTAAAAACACTCATTGTCACAATGATTATAGCTTCACACTTTAAAGGCCATAATTCCTAACACTGTTAGAGCTGAATGCAGAGAACCAGGATTGTGTAACTAGCTGTAGACCATAGGAATTATAGACTGTCATTACTGACAAGTTGGCCAGACACAGTTTTAAACTAGATGTGCATCTCCGGAAGGAGCTACACCACTGCTTGAAACTGGCAAAAACAAAGAAGTAGCGTTTCTTTCATTTTAAATGGTGGGCTGGTATCTGGCTGTCTGGGTGTGCAGGATGATGCATATGCCTGTAGTGAGTATATATGGTGAGAAGACATTTCTAGAATGGAAACATTTGGTGAACAAACTGCATAACTTTCAAAGTTAGAAAACAATGTTTGAAAAAGGTAAGATGCTGTAATTCCTTTGTGGTTTCCCAACTGTTTTAGGCTGTTGATGTTGCTCAAGGTGGTTTAAGGTATATGTAGGCTGTTGCAATGGTTACCAAGTTACCAGTGGAGTTGCTATGGTAACGTAGGTGGGTGAATAATTGTTGCTTGCCATTGTTATCCCATGTGGTTGCTTTTAATTACACAATGTAAACTTTGGTTTAACTCTATAGGAGAGCTCTGACCAACAGTAACCTGTAACCCAGTTTGAGCATGATCAAATTCTCACAGCAATTTTTCCACACCTTTCAAAGAAGAACCGAAGCCACATTAATATCTAAAGAGCTTCAATAGAAGTGGGATGCTCCTGTTTGATTAGAAATGAGCTCAACATGAGAACAACATTTTTTTTAAATTTTTATTTCATAGATGTCATTAGGGCTTTCTCTAAAGGCCTAGAAAATTCTGAGGGTTCCCCACTGGAGTAGAATATACTGCAGTAGACAGATTCCTATAGTGTCTGTTTTAAATGTGATTTATGATTAGTCCAATTCACTGTCATTTCCATCATTGGGCTAGTTAGTCTAATGGCACCTGTAGGGCCTTCAGGTCAGCTTCTGAAGGCCTATACAAAAACACATTTGGCACTCCCGACAACTTCAAGAGTATTACTCCATAATTTCCATCAGAATAGCATTACTATTATGTACAGAGTTTAAACACAAAGCAAACTATTCTATTCAATAAATGACAGGCTTCTATGTCCCCAGAATTCATTACACTTTCTCTGAAGACATAGAAGTCTTTGAGGGTTCCCCTGGTGAAGTACAGTCAATACAGTCTAGCAGAGAGTCCCCTATAAAGTCTGTATTGGTGAAGGTGGCATATAGAGAACGCTGAAAGTGAGGCACCAAGGAACTAGAGATCACTCAGCCTCTTTGTGCTGTGATTCTCTGGTCAGGAGAGTGCAATCGTTGTAGATCTGAGCAAGCCTGCACCACACACTGGCTTCTAATTACAGGTGTCTCTTTGCGCCCCCTTTCACAGTGTATGGAAATAAGGAATGGGCAAGAGAGCGTGCAAGAGATAGCAGTCGAACAGACTGAGTCAGTCACTCAAGCACTTCTCTGAGAGCCCTCATCTGCCTTTCAAAAAGCCCTTTCAACCTGCCACCGCATCGTTTCCCACCGACATTGTTGTTCCCTCTTCTCCCCCACCTCTTCCCTGCAATTTTGCAAAAAAAAACACTTCTTGCTTACCAAATGGCGGGAGATGGTGGTGGTGAGGGGCTCCCGCTAAGATAAAGCGCAGCAGAATTGCTGATGTTGTGAAAAATGGCTTGTTGTGCTGAGGTGAGGCACTGGATGGAGAATAGTTTGTATCTTTATTTATTTATTTGACTTTCTTCACTTCCCAAATATCAGTTAACGACTTTTTTTTTCTTTTTTTTTTTTTTTGGTCAGTAGCCCCCAGCCCCCTGGAGAGTTCTTTTTCTTTTCTGATGGATCGGCATCCTCTTGGCCACTTGCATTATTAATGGCAGCTCTGTAATTGCTGCGATACGTCATATTAAGTGCTGTGTGGCATCGTGCCGTAAACAACTTGCCCCAAACTTGTCCAAAACTTTCTGTTCTGCATGGAATGCCAACACTTGAGCCGTAATAAGCACCCATGGGTGTCCAATTGATAGATTGGGAATTGCACAGATGGCGACGACAGATTTTTTTTCATTTAGGTATGCACATAGTATGTGGATAATTGTTTTAAAGCACAGAAAAGACAACTAAATCTCCGATCTTGCCTTTGTTAAATGAGAGCAGATTGAAATGGTTCATGAACACACTGTGACTGACAGCTCAAGCTTTTACAGAGCAGAGAACCTGCTCACAATTTTAATACAATACACATTTTGTATTTTGTGTACACTTTTGGGAAATGGTCCAGGGTTTGTGTGCAGCCCTGGCTTGGTAAATGGGGATACAGATATTGTCTTGGTCCAAACTTTGTCTCTGTCTGTGTTGTTGGCTCAGGCACAGCCAGGATATGGCATCTGCAGGCATTTGGACTGTAAAAAAAAGAAAGCAGAAAAGAGTGTTGCTCTATTACTGTTCTGTATAAACTACAGTTGGTTTCTTACTCAAACATAAGGTGGAAAATTAAGTAATGTAACTTGATGCAACTTGTCTTCTGATTGCAAAACCAGGAGAGCTCTAATTTTTCATGAAATCATAAACATGCTGAAGGTGCTACAAAACTAAACAGCTGGAGTTACAAACAAGTCTCTGTTGTAAATCAAACAATGAATAAAACAGTACAGATACAATTCAACCAAAAACAAGCTCCAGTCAGATTTTTACTCAAACATACCATTCCAAATTTTAAAAGATGCAGAGTTTCTGAATGAAAACAAACAGTATGTGGGAGTTTGCTTTGCTCTGAGAACGGTAGTTCTTCAGAATTGCATACGTTGTATTTAAGGCAGTGAGTGTGGAAGATGTTCAGGGACGGTCCAGTTGATTTTTATTCAACAGAAATAATTGTGTCCAGTGTTCTCTGCATTTGAGTCACTGATAATTCCACCATTTGTTATGACACCCCAAGTCACATGAAGCTAGCAAACTGGCTGTTGATGATGGGAGAGGAATGGCTATACTACTACTACTACTACTACTACTAATCCTACTACTGCTACTACGACCAATTCTACTACTCCTACTGCTACTACTGCTATTACTACTACTGCTACTACTACTGCTATTACTACTACTGCTACGACTACTACTACTATTTTGTCAGGCTTTGCTGCTGTAACATCTCATTTTTTGAGGAAAACCATACATTAGACTGTGGAACAATCCTGATTGCATCCTAAGAACATTACCTGGCCTGAGTATTCCACTCCATTGCATCCCGAAGGAATTAGCTCCAACATTCCAAAGAATGTAACCCTGTGTCTTTTCAGAGTTTGGCTATAATTTGCCCAGTTTCTGATGGACTAGAAACATTAATGGATCTAGTTTGGAAGAATGTCCATGGGGTGCCTCCTGGACCCCTGCAAGCAGCAGTCACTAGAACACTACTTGTGCTTTTATCTTGTTGACCTGCCTTTTCAGTTTCAATGGGACCGTTATCTGCAAAGTGGATGTAGTAACAACTAAGCAGAGGAGAAACAAAGAGTAATGAGTGTAAGGTTGTCTGATAATGATATGTACAGAGCAAGGTGATAAAACATAAAGCCGGATCTTTTGACTCCCAAACATTCGAACCATAGAGTGGGTGTAGAGTGGAGCTAATTACGCATAATTGGGCATAGTTGGGCTTCCCAAAATGCAGCCATGATTACCAACTTCACTCACGCAATAGGTTCATTAACCTCTTAATAAGATGCCAATATATTTAAATGGGAATGTGAAACTGTGAAATAGCAGGGAAAAAAAAGCTGTGAGGTGTGGGGAGGGGGGAATGACAGCTAAACCCTCTTGACCTTTCCCTCAGCCCATTAAAATGGACCGCCAGCACCTGCCTGGTAATTAATGTGCAAATGTGGTGGTCGTGAACACCACGGCTCCCCCCACACCCCCCAACCCAGCACCACTGGTTTCATGTTCCCCCCAACAACCCCCATTCCTACTCCTCCAATACCTAGCCCTTCTTTTCCTTGCTCACTTTCTCTCAATTAGACTGCAGCCTTTAATGGAGATTCTCATTACTGAAAGCAAATTGGTTTTAAATTCTGAGTCCATCAAAGCCTCGGTAATCTGGAGTCTGCGCAGGAATGCTAAGCCGCTGCCGTGTCATCTTCAAACTTCGTTTGTCTTTCAGCAAAGAAGGGTTATTTTTTATTCTTGCTTCCCTTGTCAAATAGACATTGTGTTCCTCAGGTGTTCACTTGAAGCATCTGGATGTGGAACAGTGCGACACTAGTCCTTCATTCATCT
Source organism: Hoplias malabaricus (assembly GCF_029633855.1). Classification (NCBI taxonomy): domain Eukaryota; kingdom Metazoa; phylum Chordata; class Actinopteri; order Characiformes; family Erythrinidae; genus Hoplias; species Hoplias malabaricus. The sequence continues at coordinate 5,167,953 of NC_089818.1, forward strand.
TCTGTAAGGGCTTCATCCTGATCAGGGTCCGGCACCTTCCTGTCATCTTTGGGTCTGAAGGGTCACTCACACCTGTGGCTAGTTTCACACCGCCAATCCACCTGCAAACATGTGCTTTCAGATACTGAATCAACAGGAGGAAGCCCACGCTGACATGTGGTAAACACACCAAACTCCTTACAGACAGACACCTGAGCTGAGGATTGAACCCAGGACCCTAAGACCAATGTAGTCCATGACCTGTAGCAGTACCATGCCCTTATCCATTACAGTGGTCAAACATGTACAGAACCTGTGAAGGGATGGAATGTTTTGGGGCTTTTTGGTGAGTACCTGAAACTATCCAGTGAGTACAAGATAATTAAAGGAAATGAAGGCTGCCATATGTAAGTGCAATATTTTGTGACATCACAAAAGTAACAATTTCAAACTGAGCAATGTTTATGGACTTTTTTATTGCCATTTTTATGTAGTGAAAAGCGAAAAGAATGGCCTTAAATTTGAACTTTTTTTTTTCAAAACCTCATTCTTCAAAAAACAAACTAAAAGATAAAAACAGATTTTTTTGCTTTTATTTTTTACGTTGATTAAAAAAATATATATATTCTCGCCAAAATTAAAGCATAGCTAATACTGAATGAACACTAGCATGAAGCAGATTCTTATTTACATAATGACCCCATTAGCTTTAATTCATCAGCCACATTTCCATAGAAAATATTCCTTTGCTTCCACAGTGCTAGCAGGGAGAATTAAAGACCCCCAGCCCCCCTTCACACTCACTCTCTCTCTCTCTTTCTCTCAGGTCCTTGCAGATGGCTCAGATGTTATAGTGGGATGGGAGATGTAGGCTTGGTGGAGGGAGGGAAGGATGGAGTGAGGAAAGGGAAGGCCGGAGATGGCTGAAAGGGATTTGGCAAGTGTGTCCATTCCACCACAAACTCCATGGAGCAAACACCACCATCGGAAAGAGGCGGACACTAATCCACTCCCAGTGAGGGTGAGCAAGCTTGCCAGTGATCTAAGAATGAAGAAGAGTGAGGGAGAGAGAGATGGAGGGAGGGAGCACTTTCAGGATACTTCCCTTGTCAACCTAGTATTTTCTTTGTTTCTGGAGACCGGGTGTGAGCGTTCTGGGGTAACCAGAATCCAAAACAGTAAAGCTAATGTGATTTAAGTCTTTCTTCATTGTCCCAAACACACAGGAGTTATTATACCCAGAGAGGTCAAGTTCTGGTCAAAGGGACCCATGACCTGTGTGCCCTTTTCTGACAGCCTGTAAAGCTCTGGGAATGCTTTAGTCTAAATGTTGGGATATATCTATGATAATTTGGCAATTAATCATAACTGTAAGGAGGCCAAGCTCTGATTCTGTGATGTCTTAATGGTCACAGAATACTACCCATAGGCTGCCGTCTGATGATGTTTTTAGTTGGTGGACTAAGTACAGCATTGATTCTCGGGTGTTTAAAACTCCAGTGGGACTGCTGTGTCTCATCCACTCGTACCAGTGCAACACACACTAACATACCACCACTGCAGAGCTGAGAATGATACAACAAAACATAATTTCTGCACATTATTAGTGGTCCTGAACTTTTTAAGAACAACTAGAAAGTGGACTTATAAAGTATGCAGAGCAATAGATGAACTACAGTCTGTAATTGTGGTGCTAGAACGTGCACATCCATGGTCAGTAGAACTTACTAGCAGAGAGGATTAGCATGCTAGCTAGTTCTTAGTTGGTTAAACCTCTCGCGTACCATCGTTTTGAGAATCTAACAATGTGCAGCACACTGAACCAAACATTAGCATTTTAAACCCATGTTCCAACAGAAACTGAAAAGCCAAACCAGCACAGCTAACTTCCAAATTCACTGCTGTGGTTGGAAAGTAATTGTTTAAACTTGTGAGGCGTTAACATTGAACACACAAGGCCTTTTGAATGAGCTTTCGGGAGGGAGAACAGTGTAACCAAACCCATTCCAATACTCAAGTCGTCTTTGTGAAGAGGAAGCGAGCGATATGTATAATTAATTAAATCATTTACATATCAAAACATTCATTTCTCAGCGATAATAGGGAGAAAACTTGAAGTGTGAAAGCACCTGGTACGGCACAAAGGCTGGCTGGATTACCCGGTTTTGTGTTGATAGAGAAAGAAAATGATAAAAAAGAGAAAGATCAGCGCTCCCTTTAGCTTTATCAGATGAACCGGCCTGTCTCGGATGGCCGCATAATGAGTATCATTACTAAGAGAAAATGCCACCTTCTATAGGAGCAAGCTGAAGACCGGCCACTTAGAAGTGGCTAAAGATACAATGGGCTGGACACCGGGCACTAAGTCACTGTGGGAAATGTCCGAGTCTTGCCTCAGAATAATTACTGCAGCTGAGTGGGAGAAGGGGGCTAAAAAAGGAGTGAAGTGTCATTGTGGCAAAGCGAAAAGGTCCATATGGCAGTACTCTGTAATTTGGTTATGCTAGGACTCACCTTGGAGGCACTTCATTTGTGCCTTTCCTTTCAATACAAGACAGATGTTCAATCTCTTCCATTGCCCTTTTCTCCGTCAGTAGGCAGTCTCATATTATGCTAATGAACACCTGAAAAGCTGCTGTTGGTTAAGACATAATGGCCATGAGCAGCGGTGACATTGGGCAACCCTGGTGCATCTCTTCAGAAAGCTGTTTCTCGCAAAGCTAAACTCATTTCAACACGTCGAAGGAGAAATCACATCCTGTTTTATGCTGCCAACGTGGGAGCGAAGCAGATGACCGTGAACATTGTTGTCGAGTTGATATCATCAAGTGTTAGTTGAAAATAGCAACTCAAGTGGGAGTACCTGATACATATTGCTAGTGTTAATTCATGCGAAAACAGATCAAGGTGCCAGTGTAGCTGTGGGTGGCATAGACGTATAATCCGTTGTTTAAAATCTTGTAATAAACTGCTTGTTTCTACACTCATTGTCCATTTTATCAGCTTCACTGATCTCAATCTCTTATCTCAACTGATATCAATGCTCTTTTGAAGTTCTGCACTTGTTCTGCAGTGACATTGACGTGGTAGTGGTGTGTTAGACTTGTATGGGTGGATCAGACACAGCAGTGCTGAATGAAATGGGGCTAACAAAAGTATGCAGAGCAACAGACGGGCTACAGTCTGTGATTGTAGAACATCAACGCGCACCTCATATCTCCAGTTAGCATAAGTGTCCTTCAGCAGTAATGAATGTACTTTTCAATGTGTGTGTTTTTTTTTTAAGTATTCTTGAGCCATTTCTATTGGTTTATTCTTAATGAACACTTATATAGTGTCTTTCTAGAAACCCAAGGGCACTTTAGAATCAACACTCAACATTCAATCCACACACACACACACACTGGCGAGAAGCAGCAGCCAAACGTGCACAGCGTACTCTTGACCAGGAATGACGTGCACCTGGAGGACAGTATCGGGCACTGCGGTTTCACCCAGGATAGACCGCCAATCCATATATGGGCACACACACATTCACTCACACACATACAGACATTCATTTACATACTTACTCAGTCACTCACACCAGGACAGATTAGAGAATCATTAGAGAAGCCAATTCACCTAGCCTCTTGGACCAAGGGGACCAAGCTGGAGACTCCAGAGGAAACCCACACAGACACAGGGAGAACATGGAAACTCAACCCAGATGGGACTTTGAACCCAAGATCCCAGCACTGATAGGTGAACGTACTAACCACTAAGCCACCGTGCCGCCAATATTTATATCCACAATGTAAGTGTTTGCTGGCTCTTTGATGTTAAACATGAAAAACCGTTTAGCTCCAACAGTGAGGATATGCAAATCAGCAGTCACTTTTGATTGGCTAGAACTGAACTCTTGACCAACAGATTGAGAGTACCTAAGCCAGCCTAGTGAAAGCATGTCCAATTGTACTCCTGGGGACGTCCAGCCACAGATGGCAGCCACATTACTTGGCAACGTTCTTTCGAGCCAGTGACTAGACGCTACGTTTTTAGCCTCTTGGGCCACTTGGGAGCTTGGCTACATTTTTTAATGACACCTTGTTCCTGTCCCTGATCTCCAGTCTCAGACCTATGATTTTCAGTTATATCTATAGCACAGATAGAATCTTTGATTGGTCAGTGTCGCCTCTTATTGCTTTATCTTCTTTATCAGTGCTCCTTGGGGACGTCCCGGGCCCCAGCTCTCCTCACCCCACTGGTCTGCTGTCTTAACCATCTCCTGTGGCGTGGCCTGGTTTCTGTCCTGTCTTTTGTTCCAGTGCTTTAGTAAAAACTGTAAAATCTTCAGCAAAGTCAGTGGTTTATTTCTAGCTTAAATGGAATATCTTCTCCTGTGAAATACCCCCCAAAAATGATTAATATGAAATTAATATTTAACAAGGCTCATTAATGGTGCAAACATCTGAGCATTGATCCAAAAGCCAGGTGCTTAATCACATGCAATTTAATCTTAGCAGTGGGTGCTAACACAGCAGATCCGGACACTTAGTGTTCTCCTCCGAGCATGTTGAGCTGTAATATACTTGTGAAAAGAAGCAGTGGATGGTGTCACGTGACTTGACAGAAGCTCATGCAACTTGGTGACATAAGGCCAAGTTCTGATGGTTCTGACATCTTCACTCAAAACTTCAGTCCTAGAGGTTGGTTGAGGTCTGGGACAGCTAGTGTGTCCATCATCCCATCGTTGAAGATCAGCAGAACCAATTTAGGTCAGCATCTGAGAGCTAAATGTGTTTAGGAGGCTCATCATGGCCTCATTCAGCCATAATGGAATCTGAAACACTGTTCTATGGTTAATTTTCAGTCACATCAGTCAAGCAGCATCAGCTAGCCTTCAGAACTACTCTCATCATTAAGGCTGTGTCTCCAGTGTCTGCTTCTATTTTCTCCCTCACCTTGAAACTTTGACACGCTCATGCCTGTCACCTCGTCTTCTCCATATGGTGCCGAGGAGCTGAGAACTGATTGGAGCTGGATCTGGAAATGAGATGGATGTGTTGTATTGTTTAACTGGAAAAGCATTCATCACATAATGCTGTAATCTGTTAGCTGTAATCATTCAACAATCCTTTTGTACATTGGTGGTCTTCTGTTAGGAAATAATACACAAGACATTGATTACAGTAGGCATTGTAACAAACAGCCTAGATAGCTACTCAATTTTCTACTTTTCACTGACTATTTCAAAATCTCTCCAACTCTCCACCTGCTACAAGTGTGTAACACAGTCACATTGTTATATTTTAAAGGAACACTGCATAATATTATCTTACAATTTCAGATTCAAAATTCATTGTGATGCCCCACTGACCTGTAATAGAGAGAGGGCTCAGTAATATAGAAACTGCACTATGTAACAGTACATAAATGAAAGTAGGAACATATGTTAAATAAAATTACCATTTTCATTTTTAATACTATGCCACAGTTGCTATAAAATGACAAAATAGGCAGGAGAAAGTTTGAATTTTTAATTAAATCATATGGTACACATATGTATGAAGTCTAATTTGTACAACTAATTTATTAATGAAGTTTTTAAAAAATTATAATATGGACTAGTTTTCTCACCAAACTTTTTTGAATCGTGTTCAATTTGTTCCTAAAAATATCTCTTGAGCAAATTATATTCATTCACAAAATAACATTCCCCAGTTTTTACACTGGAAGCTCAGGCCAGTTCCCCTCCTCACAGCTAGAGGTCACTGCCTCCACCACAACAGTCCTAGATTTGACCTAGTTTCTTGTATAAAGGCGTGTTAGTGTAGTATTTAAGCTCCAGGCTTATTCATTGTTACTTTGTGAAATGTTGCTAGTCTTACTCTAAGTTTTCAGATAGTATCGACTATTCATGTCCTAACTGGTTTTGACCACTGGCCCTGCTCTCAGATTTATGCCCTCAGTCCACTGTTTCAGCTTGTTTACCTTGCTAGACTGACTTCATGTTCAGATACTTTATGCTGTGTGTTCACGCATGCACTTGACTCCAAGCCCTGTTTTCCGTACCTGATCCCACTACTACCTCAAGAGTGCGGGAGGCCATGTGGGATGTCCCGGACTTCCAGATGGCTGTGGCATCACTGGAGATTGAGCCCAGAAGTGTAAGAGAGCTTACAGGAGAATTAGACTTGGAAATAAAAAGACAAATGTGATTGCCTATAAATGAATACTCCAAAGGACTGGGTCGTGATGAAGTATCAAGTGGAAAATCATTAATTTCAGCAGCTTATTTAAATCATTGGACAGTGCTGGTATAAACACTGTGGATTTGTGTGTATTGACTGTACTGATGCTAGTTGTGTCTATTGATCTGTACGAACACAATACGCTACTACTAAGATTCCCTTGCATCATTCAAACTGAGGCCGTTGCCTCCTTCTGTCAGGCATCCAGACAATAATCTGCTGATATCTTAAATTAGAGATTTAAGGGCAGTGCAATGCAAATAAAATAAAGTATACTTTAAGTCCAGTGTAAACTGTGGCCATTCTGTTTGGGTTAAACTTGTCATCTGTTTCTTACATTGAGTGCTGCTTTTTGAGGGATAATGGGGTGTGTTTGTGTTTAAAAACAATATGTGCAAGCACTGTTTTGATTTGATTTCATGTCAAAGAGGAAGTAAACAAACAACTTTCATGCATGTGCCACCATTACACAGACACACACACACACACACACACACACACACACACTGCCAGATATTTGTCTTTAGCCTCAGTGATGTGCTCCCTGCTGGATATTGACGTCTCAGTTAGATTTTGTTTGGGTCAGGCTTTGATGTGTGACCCAAACACTTACTGTGCTAAATATCTCTCTCTCTCTCTCTCTCTCTCTCTCTCTCTCTCTCTCTCTCTTTACACACACACACACACACACACACACACACACACACACACACACACACACACACCCTAGAATGACCCTAGAATATAAATATGTTGAAAACACTTAAATCCAGACTGATCTAATCTGGTAGTTACTGGTGAACTACCAATGAACTCATTTGCAGTACTTGTGCATGATAGGATTAATATATTTTCAGGCATCCTGTTGAACAGAAGTCACTATGAACCCAAAAAAAATGGACAATACCCAAGTTAGAATGCAACTGCATTGTTGAAGTTTTGCTATGAATTATAGCATTTATACACACTTCTTGAAGGTAAGTCATAAGTTGAAGTTAGTTATGGTCTTGCAAATTCCTTAATAAATACTTTATATATGTGAATTGTTCTTTGTGAACTACTTCCACAACATTAATAAGCACTTACTAACAGGAAAGTGCTCGTAATTGAGAATGAGTCACTTTTACTTTAGTTTTGCAATTGCTATAGAAGTCTTTCAATCTAATGGCCACTGAAATTTTACACCATAAAGAGTTAAATAACTGCTGTAAACACACAGCATGCACCTTTATATCTAGTGATTATAAATAGTGAATCAGTATTGAACACATTACATAAATACATTTATATACATTATATACATTTACATATACATTTATAACAGGTTTGTAATCTCTCTTAATGTTAATTTTAAATAAGTAACAATTAATTGCTTCATTCTTTCATTCATTCATTCATTCATTCATTGTCTGAAACTGCTTATCCATATGAACTGCTTGTTAATTGTTAAATAACTGCTTGCTAATAGTTAAACTGTTAAGAGGCTGACCTTAAAACAAAGTGTTACCGTACTTGTTGAAATATTTTATAATTGAAAATAATGAGTCCCCTAACATCTGACCCGCATTGCATGCTTTGTTACTACAAGCCAGAAGTGACAACAGGCCTGTTTGCACAGAAAACGTCTCAGAGATTGGGATGTAACCAAACTTTTGATGGTCAGCGCACCTGGCTGTTTGTCCTCCCTTAGGGCTGTGGGATGACTCGCTCCATTATGGACCCCCTGCCTGTCTGTCCAGATTAAGGCAGTTGTATGGATGCCCCTCATTTGCATACTGATGTCCCCAGAGGCGGAGCTGCCAGCACCGTGGGCGGTGACTCAGATGCCAGGGGCCAGACGCAGAGACGTAAACAAGGCCGGCGGATGTCTATGTGGATAACTAGAGCCGATGTACTGTACGCTCCACTGGTCCACTCTGTTGCTCTCTGGGCAGCGGCACTTAAAAACGGGATGATTCTAAAGCCACGGAGTCTTAGCACTGAAAGCTGAAGAAAAACTGCTGAAATGCTGCGGAAATACTTGTCACGTTGGGTCAAGGGACGCTACGCTAAAATATATGTGTTAATTATAGGTTAGCATTGCTGTTTACTTACCATTTTCTAATGTGAGATTCTCACTGAGGAATCCTGTACTGCTCTGGTACATGCTCTACAATCAAATAAGGAGTAATGATGGTTTGTATATATAAATGTATGGAACTTTTTTTTTGTCAAATTGCAAACAAAACTAATCAAAATATAGCACATCAAGGACCAAAATATTTGCCACCTCTCTTCACAACAGTACAATGAAACTGGGAGAAAATAAAAATTTTAATATGTAACATAATGTGCAACATATTTATACAATGCCATATAAACATATTGTAAATCTTTATTGTAAATCTTTTAACTGGAACTTTTTACAAATCACCATTGGAATTTAGGTTTCAACTTTGCAAAGAGGGGAAAAAGTAGCAAAAATATTTTGTACCTATGTGGTTATTCCTCAATAAAACACTTCCAACACTGTGGCAGACTGCCAATGAGCTCATTAATATTCATCTGGCCCCTTATGCTCCCTGCTGTGTGTTTTGAAAATCTGATTTTGAGATGTTCACCCTGATTCGCCACTGTCTTTATTGCGCTAACCTCGCTTTCTGCAGCTTTTCCTCACTGCAGAGACAGGTAGGCGGATAGACTTGATATTTTTTTCTATATCACAGACTCTGCTTTTAAATGGCTAATAACACCCCAGAGGTTTAAAACTCTTCAGCCAAAGCTAGGCTAGATGCATACAGCAATGGCTTTATCAGGGAAAAGCAGTATATATTGGTGATAATGGTTTACAAAGTCTTTACTCTTCCACAGTAAAGCCTAGGATATAAACACTCTTCTGCTGCTATAATAAATGGCGTCTTGATGGTTGAAGGCTAAGGGTCTGAAAATTAGAACCTAGGGATTCTGAATGTACCACAAAACCAAAAATCACTTTTGGTTCACTAAAGAACATTTCAATGGATGGTTGCTTAGTAAACCACTTTTTTTAAGAAAGAGATAATTATTTAAAGAAACTTCACATAAAAGCTTCTAGAAGTTTGATCTGTAGCAAAAAATCCCTTGGGCTCCATTGGTTCATATAACATCCATACCAGAAATGCCAAGCTCCCAAACCTCTGCTGTGAGGAACAAAGGCAAAAGGAACCTTAAAAGAACCTGTCCACCTGCTTTAGATCAGTTTGATGGGGGAAAGGAAGCAGAGTCAGTACTTTTGTTCTAGAGCCTGCCCAAGAGGACGGAGGATTTTGGGTTCAAGCTCTGTTGTTTTATGTCAGTGGACCTCTGCCTTTTAGCTACTGTTCACATCTTGCAAACACCTAAACGGCAGTGAGGGACACAATGCAGTTTATTACAAAATAGGTCCAAGCCTGGAGAGAGTATTTTTTAGTAGAAGCTCAGAGCTGACCTGGCTGAACCCCTGAAGCCATGTGAGCAATTGTGTTTATCGATCTGTTCCTCATCTTATGAGTCATCTCATCTTGCAGACAGATAGCACCCCCCCACCCCACTCCATCCACACACACACACACACACACACATCCTTGCTTGGAATGGCACTTATATGGAGTACTGTGATTTTCATAAGCTATGTAGAAATGATAGAGTACTGAGTAAAATCAGAGACCACCCTTCAAATAGTATATTTCCAGTCATTCATTCGTTAATTCATTCATTGTCTGTAAGCGCTTATCCAGTTCAGCATCGTGGAGGGTCCGGAGCCTACCTGGAATCACTGGGTGCAAGGCAGGAACACACCCTTGAGGGGGTGCCAGTCCTTCACAGGGCAACACACACTCACACACTCCCACCTATGGACAATTCTGAGTCACCAATCCACCTACCAGCATGTGTTTTTGGACCATGGGAGAAAACCGGAGCTATTTCCAATCAAGATGACCATTTTAAACATCAGGAAAAAAAACAAAGCCAGAAACATTTTTTGATTTTGATAAGTTTATTGATACTTGAAGATAATTAACTTCTGTTACTTGTGTAAATCTAGCTAGCTGTGACACAATCCCATGTGCATCTGTGCCACCTGTATTCAAATAGATATCTTTGAAATACATTTTAATTGGAAATTTTAAGTTGGTATTTTAATTAAAATAAATAAATAAATAACAGATGATTAGTCTGTCCTTCTAATTTCTTTTTGTTGTGTGGTAACCATAATGCCTTCTGTTCTTTGCTAATGATCAACATTGCTGTATTTCCCCCACAAACAATCTGAAAACGTTAAGGGACATAGTCCCCTCATAAATCTTGTCCACGGCAATGTCCAATACCAATGTTAGCTGTAGGGACAATTGCCTCATCTAAAGCACTGCTATGACTCAACGCGCCATATGGTGTGGAGGTAATGTTGCAGAACCTATGTGGCCTGTGTCAGGGTGTGTTAGCACGGCCGTATTTCACCCCCAACTTGTACCAGGTGCTGGCACAGTCAGAGGAGGGTGAGTAAAAGAGAGAAGGTCCACCCTGCCAAAGTTAGTGTCCCTGTTCCCATATTGACCCGATTTACAGCTATTGGTTTGCAGTAGTAATACAGCATGACGCCGTTTGGAGGAGATTAGTGCTCGAATGGACAAACAGAGAAGCAGTAGGGAGCTAAGCATCCACTGACTGGCCAAAAACTGGCACTGCTAGGCTCTGTGCAATGTGACAAGCTCTAGGAAGGACAGAGAAACCTGACGGAATATATTAAAGTCAATATTCATTCTCTCCCAGCTGTAATGAAAGGGTTGCACAGGTCTGTCGATAGACCTACAATCAAAGTGACTTTGCCTGAATCTGGTTCTTAAAGGGCCATGTTGGGGCAGTGGGGCTGACTAAGCAAGATGGACTGTATTGAGCAGTATTTGGTTTGAATGTGTTGGAGATGCACCTTTAAATTTGGATCCTTTTATTAGGTGTACGAATATGTTTTAGTGCTTATTGTGTAATCGTACAAATTACAATTCAAAATGTAAACAATATCATGCTTTATTTCCATTTTATGATGCATTGTATTAAAAATGATAGCAGCCACTTTCTTAAAGTAAAATAATACTGTAAAAATTAATTATTAATATGCTATATTCCTGATTGATTGTTAACATTTGACATCACCATCTTAAATTGTCTAAACCACAACTCACAATTACTTCTGGATACAGTATTATCCCCCAAAACAGAACAAGTCGATGTAACAAATCGAACAAGTTCCAAAACCATTCAATGTTAATAGCCAACTTTGCATTATTTGACTATCACTTAGTTTATGCCTTTTTAAGACTAATGTGTGTATATAAGTTCCTATTGCCTAAGCTGTAGTCACAAAGCAGTCTTAATGATACTTCTCCTTATTACTCCTGGATGAACATTCAGGGCTAAATGGTTTACTTTATATAGAGCATTCTGTACAACTTGCATTCCTCTCAATTCCCAAAATTTTAAGATCAAAGTCATTGGAATGAGAAAAGGCAGAATTCAGATGAAGAGTTGGCTTTTTAGGCTAACTCTTTCGTTGTTGTGCCTTTCCGCCTGTAATCCAGAACATCCAAAAAGTCCAGCCACATAGAGCTTGGAAAAGCATGGAATCTATAGTGCCGTGTCCAGAGATCCTTCCTCTGATGTTCTTTGGCCCTTCCCAAATATTGTCATGTTGGAGCCAGGAGGGTGATTGAACTGCAGGGATTTGTGAATTCCTGAAGGAGGCCTTTGTCAGGGCGTCTAATCCATCACAGCAGCTGGGATGAGGCCGGCGGATCTGCGCCCTAATCAGAATGAATGATGATGCTGTGATCAAGGATGCAGGTCAATCTCTTTCCAAACTTCATTTGCATCCAGCGGCACAGCCTCCCAGCCAGGCGTGCACACAGTCCTGTCTACTAGCCTGGGTTACCAAGTGTTCCGTGCCCTTGAGATGGACAAAGGTGTAAAAGTCAGTGGAGCATCTTGTAGACCACAGGTTTTCAGCCTTGCTCCTGGCGTAGCCCACCACTTGCATTTGTTTATGTGTTTCTGCTTGAACACATTCACCTCGGCTCAGGTAGTGTTTGTTAGTGTGCTGGTTAGTTGGATCAGGTGGGTTTGGATCAGAGTGAACTTTGAAACCTGGGGAGTAGCCATTTGAAACATTGCTACTTAATTGTAGGTCTCAAAGGCTTGACGTTCCTGTTGGCAGAGTGTTGGCATTCTGAAGCACCAAGTTGCACAAAACTGGCACCTAAGTTTGAATGCAATTTATGGGGCATGGGAAACCCAGAAAGTGCTCTTCGTCTAGACATCTGGCTGAGGAAACGTGAAAGAACTATAGCATATATATTACATGTAGGCAGAGTGGGTCTAGACTTTCCTGGGGCCCTAAGCAAAAATTTGATATGGGGCCCTCTTACCTGAACTCTAAGCCCAAAATGTGACCATTTTTTGACAGTTAAACATGACTTTCCACTAGTACTCTCCCTCCATTATTGTCTTAAGTAAGAACAGCTAGCCATATACAGAACAAAATGAGGTGTAAACAAACAATATTTATTAAAACAACAACAACTAATAAATAAACAGTTTTAACATAATTAACTTGTGATAAGCCCTTCCACCATCCAATCAGCATTTGTCTGATTCTGTAACAGCTGCAGCGCTTAAGGTGGAATAGAAGAAAAAGAAGCAAACATAGCTGTTTATATTCCACCTTGCAGCTTTCTGTCATCTTAAATTATGCAGTAGTTTTGTCTAGGTGCCTGTAACTGCTTCACTGTTTAAGGTGTAACAAAAACATCAAATATGCCACGATTAGTGTGGTCGTGTGATATTGCTGCAGCATTTAAGGTGGAACTGAAATTTCGAAGAACTCAGCTTATCACTTGGAAATAACAACATCATTTTAAAGGTGGAGTGAAATAGTAAGCAACTTTTAGACTGTACTGCTGTGTTTGGGGAAGTTTAAATGAATGCTGCACAGTATAAAAACAGCATTATATGTTTACTTTTCTGGTTCAAAGTATGGTTCATGATACTGTAATGATTTTACAGTCGTGGAGAGTAGCTGCACAGTGCACGCTACCTCTAAATATATTCTCATGGCTATGTTAGTAGACTATGATTTATTAGCAATCCAGCCTTGAGAAGAACAGTCACAGGTTTACCTCACTGCTGTTCCCGCAGCTCAGTCTCGTGGAGTCTTTTTTTTTCCTCTTTTCATTTCCTGGAAGATAGTTTCTCTTCATCTTCTGATGATACACAACACTCTCCCTGACTTGAGATGAAGGAGTCTTTAATTTGTGGGGCACTACGCATCATGCATAGTGAGCGTATAGGGTGGTCTGGCTCTGCATGTATGGGTGATTACATATTCTGCTGGATTTACTAAATTCTGAGTACCTTGCAGCAGGCAGATCAGTGCAAAAATCTTTCTGCCTTTTAGAACCAGTCAAAAAAACTGCATTACACTCTCAAGATGTGTTGTCAAGAGACCTGAGGCCAGAGTTTCGTAGCAGTACTTGAGACTCACAGTGAGAACTGTTCTCTATTTTCTCTCTTAAGCGAAAGCAATGTCAACAAAACTTTTTAGATTTGCCTGTGAGAGAAGAAAAGTGCTTCAGTCTGCTGATATGGCATGACATGTTTTTTTTTTCTTTTTCTTTAAAGGCTCGCTTTTGAAAGCATATGGAGATGTTCCGTCTAATGACATCTTTTTGATGCGAGGAGGCAGCATTTGGCAGGGAAGCAAAGCCGAGCGTACTGGGTGAAGGATGACACAGAATCAAAGGCGGGAGAGAGCACTTAGGGCCGTGGCGCTATGACTAAGGGCGCTCAGCATGCACTCCGGATCACACCCAAGGAAGGCTTCCAATAAAGTTCCCCTCATTCTTCTTGCTGGCTTTTGTCCCGAGACTGAGGATGTGAGGCGGCGACTTGATGAGCTCCTTTGTACACAGGCACACGAGCGCTGAAGTGCGCAACCACAACCTGTTCCTGAAAAAAAAAAAAACAGTAAGAAATGCTAATAAAGTTCAGCTCCTGAAGGAGACACCTTTGCTGTGTTTGACCTTTGGATAAATCAGGCTTCTGCTTTTAGAATTTAAATGCTTAGTTTGTGCTGATTTTTTTCTTTACGCCAGTGATCTGTCTGAATGGCTGTTTGGGTCACAAAATATATAAGGAAATGAATTTTTGCAGGGGGCATTGTGTCTCTGTTACACTGCTCTAGGGTCTTGGTGTCGTGGGTTCAATACTTGCATTGGGACACAGTCAGTGAGGAGTGAGGAGGACTTGGTGTGTTTTCCCTGTGCCTGCAGGGGCATCCTCCAGGTGTTCAGGTTTCTTTCCACTGTCTAAAAACACATTCAGAAATGTCCACAGGTGAGTGTTTGATGCCTGTGATCCAAGGCATTTTTTACTATGAAAATACATATATAAAAAATCCATCACTCTAGATGCGTGTAGTATGGCAGAGTCACGTAATTAGTCACTCAGGCTGATTTCCTTCAAAAAAAATCCAATAAAAATTGTGCTTGAAATTTGTATAGGTAATTCAGGAGCTGAACTGAAGGCCTTAAATATGTAACTACCAACATAAATTGGATGTATCAATGGAATTTTTTATTTATTTATTTATCTTCTGTAACTGCTTCATCGTAATCAGGGTCTTAGTGGGTCCAGAACCTACCGAGACTCATTGGGTACGAGTCAAAAACAAACACTGGACATGGCCGCATTCCCTCGCAGGACGGTGAAACTGTCTGATGATATTCGCGCTGTGATGTCTTCAGTTGTTTTTAAAGAATCTTTGTAAACGTTCCTGTTTCTGAGTTTACCTTTTGGGCCGTTCTTATTCTCTCTCTCTTTGTTGGCAAACATGTTTTACTCTCAACTTTTTTGCAGCAGCAGCAGCATCACCACACACTCTTGCGCTGAACTCCCAAGTTTAAGATAATTGGAAGAGTTTACTGGATTCGAAAAAGCCTGGTCTCATTCTCTGTCCCATTTCAGAGAACTCATTTTCTGAGTGGCAATTTACAGTTGATTTGTGGACACAATAAGAGTGGCATGGAGTGCTTCTCTGCTTCTCTCTCTGTCTCTCTCTCTCTTTCTCCATCTATCTCTCTATATCTCTCTTTCTCTTGTCCTCGGGCAGGCAAGCCAGGAGGCTGTCCATCCTAATCTGCAGATTGAGACACTGATAAGTCTTCACGTGGGTGATTGTGCTCTCTCTCTCTCTCTCTCTCTCTCTCTCTCTCTCTCTCTCTCGCTCTCTCTCTCTCTCTCTCCCTGAGAAGAGCACCTAGACTTCCCACAGCCCCTGGACACTTCTCTTCTTGATTGCCTTGTCTTTCCTTCCCCCCACACCCCACCCCCACCCCCTCTGTCCTCTCCAACACTTCATTTCAAATGTAACTTGGGTCAGAAAAAAGTACAAAACTCAGTGGTCGGTCTGATAGATAGATAGATAGATGAGTAATACTTGGACTAATAAATGAGTAATACTTAACCACTGTTCAAAGAAAAACATTTATCCAGAAAATAGTAACTTTATGGAAGGAAAAAACTTAACTTTCAATGGAAGTCAGTGTAAAATATTTTGGGCCATTTCTATTTGTGGGTTCCTCACAAAATTTTCACACAGTGTGATGGACAGCTGCTGTGTCCAA
The DNA here is from genome assembly GCF_029633855.1 of Hoplias malabaricus. Classification (NCBI taxonomy): domain Eukaryota; kingdom Metazoa; phylum Chordata; class Actinopteri; order Characiformes; family Erythrinidae; genus Hoplias; species Hoplias malabaricus. The sequence goes on from NC_089818.1 coordinate 5,183,836, forward strand.
ATGATGTGGTAAATTACACACATCTGTGTTTCTGGAGAGTGACAATTAATTTATTTCTTATTCTTTATTATTTCATTTGGTCTGTCTGTATTTTTAGTATTTCTGTAGCTACATATTTCAGTTCCATTAGCATCCTGTGTGTGTGTGTGTGTGTGTGTGTGTGTGTGTGTGTGTGTATGTGTGTGTGTGTGTGTACCGGTCAACTCCCTCTCTTCAAAGGACATAGCAGTCGTTTAAGGTCGGTTCAAAGCCAATAAGAAGCAGACTCAGCACTATGAAGACCCGCAGCTGACATCCAGCGTTTACGCTATTAAACATACATAAGGCACAGTGTATTAGCTTAGCGACCAGAGCTAACACCAGTGCTCCAGAACAGGCAGAGCTCCTCCTGTTCAATCAGAACATACACTAGGGTTATCAAGGTGATTTCCATTCCACAGTGCCCCCTCTGTATTCTATCCCTCTGGAGTTAGTAAGAAATCCCAGCGAGTGAATTCATTTCAGTACAAATGTTCCTCAAACTGTAAAGCTATATTAGCAAGAAGTAATCTACACGCAAATGTTCAATGTCAGCTGTTTGCTCGAGGGGTATAAAGCAGTAGGTAGTGAAGCAGTAGTGTTCTTTGGAGTGATGGAACACCATACCTTTTGGGATGAGTTGTGATATGAATTAATTACCCACCTTCAGTACCCGACCTCGTCAGTGTTCTCACGGGGATGTTCCTTCCCCAGATAAAGTAAGCACAGAGAGGGAAAGTGTTTTTTTTTTATTGAGCTCAAGTTAGACGGGTTTCTACAGGAATCTCCCTTGACCATGTTCCTCCACTGTCTGGTTCAGTGGTGTTTAATGTTTTGTAAATCCTTAATGACTCCTGTAACTCTGAATTTCATATCTGCAGGCTTCAACACCCATTTTGTCACTTTTCATTCCATTCGGTGTCAACTACTCATTGTCTTTTATATTTTCATTATCTCTGAAAAACGGTCCCACAACAACCTTGACGAGGGACCGTCACTAAATACGGTGTGTGTGTATCTGTGTGTGTGTGTGTGTGTGTTCGGCTCATTCAGCCCGCTCTCATTTGCTTGAAAACAGGCGTCGTCTGGCGTAATTATCCTGGCTTGTTTTAATGAGTTTTCCACTGCCTCTTGACGCTGTAATTGGATTTTTCTTGAAGCAATCTTGTTAAATGTGTGAAATCGTATATTTAATTTTGAAAGGAAATCGATGGCGAATGCTGTCGCTCGTCCAGTCTGTGTGTGTGTGTGTGTACATGTGACAGGCTTGGCCGAGGCGAGGCAAGGCAAGAAAGGCCGTATATATTCACACACTCACACCAGCATCTCGTTAGCCTAATGAAACCTGTAAATCCAATCCAGACGCTTTATAAGTATTTGGTAGAGACTATATAAGTGAGATGGCTATGGTCTCCTGGGGACTTGAACGGCCAAAGCTGTTCATTTTCTAAATGGACCTCCGTTTTTTAATGGAACGCTTAGCGGTCATATTTTCCCGTCTACCAAACGCTGACGATTAGCCACTTTAATCCATTTGCTCCTTGTCTTGCTTTGACATTCGGACATTCACGGCGGCGGAATTAAATTAAAGTGTAGAAACGTGGAGAGCTGTAAAGCTTGTAATGGTTAATGAAGGGGGCCAAACATCTCTGGGATCATATAGCACAAGCTGGGGGAGAGAGAGAGAGAGAGAGAGAGAGAGAGAGAGAGAGAGAGAGAGAGAGAGAGAGAGAGAGAGAGAGGTTTTCCTGTGATGATTGCTGAGTGTTTTGGCCTACCTCCAGATCACCGTGTACATTTAACCACTGCCACATTCAAGCTTGTTAAGCCATCTCGGTCAATTAAGAAAAACACAGGGATTGTCTGAACAACGTGGCATACATCTATTTCACACATCTGACAGTGTCTGGACCATGTCACAGGAAATAAAACAACTGTTATCAATTTAATACTCCATTCGGTAAATCAGGGTTGTCCAGAATGGGTCTCGGAAGGCCTATCTAGACCATAAAGATTGGCCTAGCCACAGTATGGTGATATCATTGGTTAATTACACCTTAGTGACCACACATACTCAGCGGTTGTGGAATATTTTATAGTAGGTGCTTGGAGATACCTGGAATCCACAGAATGTCTGAAACCAAGTCAAAAAATGTTTGTACCAATGAGGAAATGGCTCATTATTTGTGGACTGCTTTAGCAGATTCTATTGGCTGTTATCTGGATAGAGAAAATTTGGTCATGTTCAGTATTTTTTAGTTGTCCATCTCTAGTTGTGTAGCTGGGATAGTGTAGACCCCACTCCCTGGACCATACATATCAATGAACACAGCAAGGGGAAATTCCAACCTGGAGGAAAATGGCTGCCTCCTGACGCAAGGGAAGGTCTCTCACCCTGCTGAACCTCAACACAATTCCCACGGACAACGATCCACTGAAACAATGTGTTACTTTATTTGAAAATCATACATGAGACTCGAGAGTCGAGAGCGCTGACGGAAAATTCCGTTTACAAAACTGGAGCGGCTCCCGTCTCTCAACATTATGTACAAACTCAGAGACCAAGCGTGTGGATGTTTATGGGAGGGTTTACTGATTGTCGGCTAGACACAGATGAAAGTTTCTGCATGATTCCAGCGTCCTAAAGTCCTCTGATTTTGCCCAGGGTCAAGCGATGTGGATGTGTCACAGCTTTTGTCAAGTACTGAGGAATTTATTAAATACAGAGCAATAAAAATGAAATGGCAGATAATAAGCAATTTCCAAAGTAAAGAGTTTGTGTGATCAATTCCGCCTTGAAACAGTTTGGCGAAGAAAGCTTTTGTATCCAGATGACAACAGCACCACTGCATAAGAAATCCCCTTCACGGAAATATGAGCAGGGGCTAAAATTGATAGGTTCTCTGGATATCTATCTGTACTTAAGTGACAATAAATAAAGTTCTAGTATTTACCCAATGTCATGTCTTTTGTCATTACTTAGTGGAGGACATTTATGAGGTTCGTCCGCCACTTAACAAATCCAATAGGCAGTGCAGTAAACAAAAATATGATTATGCTCGAATGTAAAAATCCTATTGATTTCCAGTCCTGGTGATTTATGGCAGTAGAGCCTCATCTGCGGCACTGATGCGATGCTTTGCCCTCGCGCTCTACGTTATCTGCTTAGCCCAGCTTATTCCATGCTTATTCGCTTAATTAAAATGCTATTTATTATTACTTAGTGCTAAGTCAAACGAGATTTCTATTGCCCTTTTAGTTTTCATTTAAGCCAGCCAGTTAACAAATAATTACATTTGCTTTCCAGATAACAGCCCCTCTCTAATGATCACAGTGTTCTCAATCTTCATTACCTTTGCTTCAGAGACCAAACGACTGAATTACCGTTGGGGTCATACTGAAAATCCATTAGCAGAAGAAAACAAAGCGGGAATGCCTTGCTTTAAAACACAAGCAAGTGTCAAATCATGACCAAATGATATGGTGCCAAAAAAAAATAATAATAAAAATAAAAAAGGTCTTTACATAATCACACCCTTATCAGAGAGGGTATATAAAAATATAGACAGTTCAACAGCAAAGGCAAAGCATTTAAAACGTTTTTTTTTTTTTTTTTGACCTCCTCCTAAGATGCTCAATGTGGAGAAAAACACAAAGGCAAACGGGTATCACTTGCTACAACCTCAAGGCCTAAAATTCACAAGGCCTGAATTTGTGAAATGAAAATGAACACTGCTGTCATTACTATGTAATAGGTTTATATAACTATGTTGTTACATAATAATTATTTATAAATAGTACCAAAAGTTTATAGTAAGAGCTTAAGCTTAATGTTCTTGTGGCTGCCAACAAATCCTCACAGCAGGGTTCCAACGTCTACTGCACAGTCATTCCAGATGAGTTGCCATGGAGAACAAATTAGCTATTGATTTTTTTATTTCCTTTTTCCAGCTGCTCTGCGTATTCACTTCGGCACAGGTTTTACACTGGATCCCATTCCTGATGGAACCGTTTTATTCTTTCAGGCTTGGGACCAGCTCTTGCGCCACCAGTTTCTTTTATTAGTGGGCGATTTCAGATAGCCAGTCTACCTGGCAATGTATGTTTTTTGGACTAAGAGAGGAAACCCCAACAGATACAAGGGGGAGAACACTAAACTCTTCACAGTGACTCAAGGCGAGGATAGAACCCAGTCTCACAGGATCGAGGAGCAGTGTGGCAGCAACTCTAACAAATGAAGTACTCATATTATTGAAGAAATGTTGTATGAGCGGAGGTCCATAAATGTCTGAAACATTAAAAGCAGCCAAGTCAAGAAGTATATCTGAGGTAAAGAAAATGTTGTGTAAATGTGTGTAATATTTTACTCTAGGTGAAGGGGATGTATACGTAACCCTTTTATGAACAGACACAAACCTACATAAATATCTATAGTACCTTATTCCAACAAGCTATAAAAGCTGGCTCATTTAGCTTCATCCTTGGAGGCGTGGTAATAACTGACGCCTGTTGGAAACGACCTTACAGAGATTTACATAAGTCAGTGTCAGTTGTCACAAAAGGCTTATGTAGATGTCACACTGCCTTAATAATCAAGCACCTACCATAGAATGACCAGTTTCTTCAGTTTTCAGCGTTTCATTAACTCCCTCGAATCACTACAGCGACTCTAACCTGCCAGTGGCTGGAGGATTTATAGAGCGGATTTTCCGCAGTGCTGAGACATCGTCCATCCTATCTGGCCATGTGTGGACATGTGGTAGTATTTCTGGACGTATGTTTATTCTCTCCTAGACAACAGAGTCATCAGTCACTGCACTCGAGGCTAATTTAGCGGAGGCCTTTTAAACGCTCCGACGTGACTCCAGTCATTCATCAAAGCCTGCGCCAAAGCCCCTGATTACTGATCATCCCGCTACCACACCTGACCACAGACACAAAACAAACCACCTATTTATGAGCTCAGCACTCGGCGCTGGACAGAGATACGGCTACTGTCTTCTGACCAGGAACCAAAGAAACCAGCCATGTTCAAAAAGAAACATTACGACAGAGTCTGTACAAGAGCTAAGACTGCAGTGTATTTCAACTGTTCACATGGTTAACCCTTAGAAGTCAATTATCACAGGTAATAACAAAAGCAGGAACAAAGAACAATAGATATTGTTGAAATGAAAACTTGTTCTAAACATTTTTTTTCGTTTTCTTTTAGGTTTTCACGGAATTGAAAACACCTATTTACAGTGTGTGAACTTTCCATGATTGGACCAATAAAAACATTCTTACTCATTAAATCAAGATTAGCCGAAATATTCTGTCAAAAGGCAGAATCCAAACTTTCAGTCTAAGCTGCCTAGAACAGATTTGTTTATAGATTTGCAACAAGATATATAAAGGTTTGCAGTGTTTGCGTCAATTCCTTTACATCAAAACACAGTACCAACAGTCAGAGATACAGGATCCGACCTGTTAATAAAATACGGTAATTATATAAGTATGTAATTACATAGTAACTACATTTCAAGAGTATAGCAAAATGATCAATTTTGATTTCTAAGGGTTAAACAAATCAAAACCTTTTAAGAAGGAACATTCATTTCTCATATTTAGAACATATATAGTGTAGAACCGGACCCATGTTTGCTGTCTTTAGGAAAATTACAATAATAATGTGGAAAAAAAAAAAAAAAGTAACACTGATTTCCACTGAGACTCACCCTCACTCTACAACACTTCAGCTGTTTCTCACATTAAAAAACCAACTCCCACTACTACAATCAGCTGGCACGTACTTACAGTACACAGTATATGAGGCAGAACCTGACGCTACAAACACATTTGGTTTTTTGGGAGACAAATGGGTCTAATCCAGAATCACCATCCTCCATTTTGTATTCACTGCTGCTACGTTCATTTAGTAAAAAAAAAAAAAAAAAAAAAAAAAAAATCATGAAGTGAAGAAGTTCAATGAAGGGAATCCTCCTCAAACAAAAACAAAAACAAAACAAAAAACAACGCCTTCATTTAAAGATGCATGGTATATGTAAATCTATCGTCTAAAAGACTGAGGGCTTTTTCTGTATTGATGGGCTTCCAACTAAAGTTTGAGAGACGGTGAGCTCTTCATTTCGTATGAAACTCAAAACTAAAGCCAGCTGTCAGTTGAGAGGCTACTCAGAGAAGATATTTTATACACAGCAAAAATTGTGATTCCTCAGGAGGCAATGCTTCTGGCAAAACATTAGTTTTTTCCCTTCTTTTTCCTCAGAGGAATGGGTGCTTCTCAGTTCTTGGCTGCTCAATTCATATTGATTTTTTTTTTTTACTCGGAGAACCCATGAGTCATAGAAATATCTGACAGAAACAGAAACAGAAATATACAGATACCAAGATACGGATCTGAGAACACTGGTACAGGGCAATGGCTGTTTTGATTTATCACCATCACCATGGAGATGAAGCGCCTTCCAATGTCTCTGCAAGATACCAGAGTAGCACCCTTGCACGGTGACGGCAGCTTGACACTCGTCTGTAAGACTCTTTCTTTAGTGGTTTTGACCACATCCCAAGGCCAGGCTTGGCATCATATGATGTTCTTCAGCTTGAAATGCACTGTAGGGCGTAAGAATCCACAGCTTGTCCTTGGAGAATCTTATCACACTAGACCATAGTCTTGTTTTTATTTTTTGTTGAGAACCTATGCTGGGAAATCCTCTCCCAGACCTAGAGAATGGTCCTTTTTTGTCCTCCCTCCCACACATCTCTTCAAAAAGAGTCTTGACAATTGTTCTCTTCCGTTACATCCTTGATTGACCCAACCTTGAACTGGAAATCCGTGGCTAGGAGGAGAAGATATTGCTGCTGTCGCTATGCCCATAAAGATCAGCAAGCTTCTTAAACCTTGGCCCCCAGTCGCTGAGGTAGTCATAGCTCTGCTCCGAGTCTGTGCTGAGCGACTCCAGGGAACTCAGGGACTCGGCCACTGAGCCGCTGCCCTCGAAGGCGTATGTTTGCAGGGAGTCGTAAGGCGGTGCTGAAGGGTCTACGTCTGCGTCCTTCAGTCGGTCCCATATAAAGTCCCGGAAGATGCCGTTGTCTGGTGTAATCTTGTAGGGAGGTGGGCGGGAGCAGTAGAGCGTGGGCACCTCTGGGGTCACGTCCCGCCGGGTCTTGCTGTCCCGGGCCACATTCAGGTTGCGCAAGGCGACCATGTCAAAGGCCTCCGTGTCCTCCTCCCCGCCGCCCTCATCATCATAGCGTACAATGTTCTCCCGGACGTCACGATCTTCATCCAGGATCAGTGGCTCCTTCTTTCGCCTTCGTACCGTCACGATCAACAACACCAACACTGTGACAAAACAATATTAAAGCATTGTTAGTGTCTGCTTTAGCTCATTTTGAACCATTTTGATTGGTCAGTTCTAAATGAAATATTCATGCAACGAGCAGACTGTGACACTGACTGACATCCACTTCATATGATAGTGTCCATCTCCTACTGAGTCTCTGACGGACCGGAGTAACTGCATTTTAGTCATTTAATTATTTTTAGTTTTAGCCTAGTGTAGGTATGTTGCGGTAAGGTTTTACTATTTTAGAGTCATTCATTCATTCATTCATTCATTCATTGTCTGTAACAGCTTATCCAGTTCAGGGTCGTGGAGAGTCCGGAGCCTACCCGCAATCAATAGGCGCAAGGCGGAAACACACCCTGGAGGGAGCACCAGTCCTTCACAGGGCAACACACACTCACACATTCACTCACACACTCACACCTACGGACACTTTTTACTCACCAATCCACCTACCAATGTGTGTTTTTGGGGCGTGGGAGAAAACTGGAGCACCTGGAGTAAACCCATGCGGACACAGGGAAAACACATCAAATTGAACACACCCTGAACTGGATATGCGGTTACAGAGAATGAATGAATGAATGAATGAATGAATCCCCAAAAATACGGAAGGAATATGCACATTATTCCCTTAAAAACATTCTGCATTTAATCAACATTGATATTTGAAGGTTAAAGAGCACCTCAAAGCGAGTTTGAGTTGAGAAAAAGGTGCTCCTAAGTGCTCAAATAAAACATTCTTTGAGAGTCGACTACTCTTCATAATTCCGCTCTCGTCGCCCTGACCAGAGGCGATTTAACCTGCCTGTGGGCCCAGGGGCTAAACACCCACCCCCACCCACCCCTGTTATTTAGTTTTTTTGTTTTTTTCATCAGCTTCTGTCCTCTTGTTTCCTTTTTGACTTTAGGCTTTTCTCTTTTGCACGATGTCGCTATCAGATTTGCGCCGCTGCCCGGTGAACAGCACATGCACAGAACACCATTCTTGTGTACACTTTACTCATAGCTCCATAGAGACTCATAGAGAAACGGCCCTCTTTTGTTGTACGCCATGTGTGTTCCACATCGTTAGTGGTCATGTTTTGTTTAAACAGAAGACTACCTCAACACGGATATTGTAAGTTGTAAATAAACACACTTTGCAGGTTCTCCAGGTGTTTAAAGCTGTAAAGGATAGTGAGAAGAGTCTAACTCATGTTCATGCGTGTTTAAAGTTACACACTCTTGAAGATGCTATAAGCTATACGCCTGAAGGTCAGCGCATGCACCGTCCAAATCGGAGAAGTTGCGTGAATCGGGTAGCGACACACCCCACTCTTGTAATTTCTAGCCCCAGACATTTTAATAACACCCTAACTATAATAGTCACGTTGCGTAGCATAAAGCCACCAATCATATTACACCTATCAGAGTTAATCTGGTCAATCAACTGTCAGAAACATGAGTGACGTGTAAATGATTTACAAAATCATTGGTTGATACACCTGAAGCTTCACCATAAATAAAAAAAACAGCCAATCTGAGGCCCTTAATTATTTGGAGCCCCTGAGCTAAGCCCGTACATTGGCACTCTTGGCCCTGACAACGTTACACAAAGTGTTTTTCTGTACATATTTTCTGACAATTTTGTGTCTTTCTAACTAAAATAATGACTACTTTACCATTCTTTCACTTTTTCATGTATTTTTTATTTGCTGAAAAAAGCGCAAATCATTATCATAGTTTGTGTTTCTTCAAATGATTATTTTTATTTTGTTCTGGGCCACATGCAATTTTTGCCATTGTTTTTGGCATCAACACTGTGACGGACTGAATTACCGACTAACACCCACCGTATGTGATAGCCTCAGTCTTTTACTCAGTCTGTGACTTATTGACTCCCATTGTTCTAACCCTAACCCAAGCCTCACCCCAGAAACTGTGCCTTATTTACAGCTCGGAATTAAAGCTAGGATGGAGTCCAAAATCAGTGAGAACAGGAAGACAGTATCACCACCGTATTTATGACACGGCTCCAAAATACTCTCTCTTTGGGTAATGCACCTGAGATTATTTCTGTTATTTCTAGGCTACAATGCTGTGGAGCGCCTATAAGATAACTGCTGTTATCTTCAGTTCAATTAAGCCAGATCAGGTACATTAGCTTTATCAATATATTCATCAGCTTGGCCTGGAGCGCCTTTCGCAGCAGGGCTGACAGCTCGGGAGGGAAAGGTGGTTTATCACAGGGTTTGCAGGGACAGAACCAGTTAAGGAGTTCAGCTGATTTAATCACCGTAATATATGCTTTAGTCAATTACGATCTACTACCGTGAACTATCCCAGTGCACACACACACACACACACACACACTAAAGAAGAAAAACATCCCTGTAAAGGCTTTGTTTGCTTAAAGCAGCTATTTGCTAATCCACTGGGTATATTTGGCTTAACGGCCTTAAGCAAGCCACCTTAAATATTTGAAATTAAAACGTCCCAATCACAACGCGGGGTTAAATGTGTGTTGAGAGTGCTCTGAATATTTAGACTCTCCTCTGAAAATTCATCTACTGTAAAGTGCACCCACTATGAACACAGCAGAGGCGATTGCTCTAAGACTGCAAGGGAAGCTCAGCTTCCGCTAAAATGTCAAAAAATAAGTGATCAAATATTTACTGTTGTGCGTACATGTCATTGAATAAATATGCACTACAACGCGCTCAACTTTTGTTCAAAATCAGATTCTTATCACTGGTAAAGACGCGGCTTTCCTCTCAGTCATTCCCGCAGCTTCACAGTGCTTTAAACAGTGCGGACGCTGAGCGTTCACAGAGTTCAATAGCGAAGCAGCGAAATGCAGGGAAACGAGGCGAGTCATTGGATAAATGCTGGGCTTTGTCCCGCCCATCGGACGCTCAGCGTCTCTAGGGGTCTATGGGGCAGTGGGCTGGCCTCGGCTGGCCCGGACGCTCAGTTTCTGCATGATGATTGGATGATCTGTCTGAGGCTGAATCCCTTTTTGATTGACAGTGAAGTGAGGGAATCAGCGATCCTTTGGTGTAAAGATCCGTGGGAGCACAGGCGGACACACTTCACATGGGCCAAGGCCGTTTAAGCAGCCTAGCTCTGCTGGCCATTGAGAGGACACTAGTCAAGTCCCTGGAAAAGACGCCTTGTTGGTACGACAGGGTCACAGATCATTTTCTTAAAAAGGAACGGAGGGTAGGATTCACGTATAAATAAACCGACACATTTTATGATATGGCCGAAATTGAGCTTCCCGTCCTTGAAAGACCAGCTTCCGCCACTGGAACACATTCAGTCTATGGATATTCAGTCTCTATAAAGAATCATGGAGCAAAACTGACAATAGAACTGGAGGAGCTGCCTAAGGTCACCATGACCAAGGCCAAGCATTCTCAAGAGTTATAGACCACCATTCTATAATAAGCTGAAGTAGTGTTTGTTATCTAGAGCAAATACTCTAGTCTATTCCATACTAATATTTCATTAAATGTTACACTACACTACACACACACACACACATACTCTTGGTTCTGGGATGTTAAATAGAGTTCCATTCATTTTGTGACTCTTACCATTAATTTATCCATAAGAACTACTAGCTTAACCCTATCCCTAACCTTGATCTCAATCTTAAAACGTCTTCATCATGTAATTTTAATATTTTCTTGGTCCTCACAAGGAAGACAGGTCCCCACAATGTAAGTGTGTAAACTGATTGGGGTCTCCACAATGTGATATATGCCTGTAACATACAAACACACAGATCACGGCTTAAAGGAAGGTTACATAGACTTCCATTCACTCTGTGGAGACTTACGCTGACCTTGACAATAACTAAGTACCCTAATCCTAACCTTAACACATGCTTACTTTAAAATATCATGAACTACGTCATGGGGACATTATTTTGGTCTCCATGATGTGCTGAATATCTAGGCTACATGCGCTCACACATTCACACACACACACACACACACACACACACACACACACACACACACACACACACACAAAGAAACAATCAAACACTTTGGATCCCTTCCTTTGCAGTAAAAGTCTTGCAGAGATTTAAGCCTATGGAGGTTCTTGTGTCTCCTCACTCTCTGCGCTGTCATGCTTGTGTGTAGTTAAATTGGCAGAGGCACACACACACACACACAGACGCTGAGATTTAGAGGCGGAAATGTGCTGTAAATACGAAGCTCCAGCGGTCACCCTGCCTCCACCCCAACCCCCCACTCTCCCACGGATGGCTTAGCCGCGCTGCCCAGCACTAAATCCTGTTTTATGAGTCCGGCATATGCCTACTGTATCTGCAAAAATAAGGCAGGATTATACATCAGTCAAAAAACACAGCACCCATCCCCCGAAAGCGCGGGTCACACACACGATCCCAATGATAAACAGCAGCTCATGCAAATATCCCCTCGCTATAAACAGGACCATAGAGAAGCTCTGTTAATACAGTGCAAGGCAATGGAGAAAGAGGAGGTAAATATATGTTGGTATATTTCACTGTTTTGATGTGGTTGTCTGTGTACGAGTGATGCAGTAAAACACAAACAACAGAGGATCACTAAATGATGGGCTTGGCTCTTGTGAAAATCCTCAGGACCAGATGTGCTAAGCATTTTGTTCCAGGTTTTAAATGTGCAGTTTATCAGCTAGGGTCCCTTGTTTGAACTGGGATCGCCCAAAAAAATGTGGGAGTGTGGCACCTAAATATGTGGGGAATTTAGAAACGATTGCAGGTTGTATTTGGTTTCCTGAAATTGTAGCCTGGTTTCAATGGGAATATTCCACAACTTATACATAGTTTGTGAATCTATATTCAAATCTGTGTATTTCACAGACACCTGTCCATCATGAAACACCAGTCTTAACCCTCTCCCATTCGCCCCTGTGTCACAATCCCTACCAAAGTTGACACATTTTCTACTTCCAACTTACTCTACCTGACTCTATTCTACTTGCTTTTTGGTGCTTGGTCCCTGGAAGCTAGAGCATTAGCATATTCACTCCCTAGCCCCTCCAAAAATTGTCAGTGATGCTGCAAAACTCTTATTCTCCAATGGTTATTCTCAACGGTGGTAACATTAAGAATTGTTTCCTTGTGTGGTCCTGTTGTTGGTGTTGTTTGGGACCCAACACAGCTCTGTGCATCACTTCAGATCAGTAGAGTTTTGTTTGTTCTTTGTGGCACCCTCCAGCTCGAAAACCAAGGGCATGTAAGCCTTTTTTAGAAGACAACAGTGTCATTTTAAGAGCTGCCGTTGAGTCAGATCTAAACAAATGTGAATGCTACTCTAGGTTGGATACTACACAGATGGCTACTTTGTGTGGTGTGATTGACAAGCCTCTCTGGCCAATCAGTATTCTACAAAGTTTACACGTCATGGTTTAGTGTCTACTCCACCGTTTCAAGTACTAGGGCCCAAATTTAACCAATGAAAATGCAAGAAAGTGGACAAGCACTGTTAGTAAAACTTAGTGTACAGGAGCTTGTGTAGTGGATGCAAATTATAGTTGATATTACAAATAACCTCCAAACGAGCCAGTGATTAGATCCGGATTTGAGTGAAACTCATGAATCAGCTTCAGCGCATTGAAACGAGGACATGTGCAGGGGTCATGACCCAGTCATCTGTAAAGTCATTTGCATAAAATGAGCATGAAATATGCCCTAATGGAAACAGATGTTTCTACAGACAGTCAATAGCAGAAGAGTGATCAGCAGCTCATGAGCCAATGGTTATCTTCAGAAGCACAGTCTTGGCTCCTCGATTTCATTGCAAGTTTAGCACATTGCCAGTTTAGCTTTACTAAACTGGATGTTCATTTCAGATTGTAGGGGATGACTACAACAGTGGCCGTTTTTATATATTTCTTCTCGCACAGATTACATCTAGCCGTTTTTGTATTTTTTTTTTCTACACATGGGGAAAATATGTCAGTTCAGAAACAACACTTGTGCCGAAGAACTGGTTAAATGTATGAAAGGATTTCTGTCCCAGGACAAGGGACAGAGCACAGGGAGGACAGCTGCATGGCTGCGGCACATCCTGGGATGAGAGAGAGAGAGAGAGAGAGAGAGAGAGAGAGAGAGAGAGAGAGAGAGAGAGAGAGAGAGATGAGGAAAGCTAGAAAGAGAGACAGTTGAGAGAGGGGGAGGTTTTATGTGAGTGTGTGTGTGTGTGTGTGTGTGTGTGTGTGTGTGTGTGTGTGTGTGTGTGGGAAAGGGAGTAAACATCTAATGATCCGTCCATCGGCCTGCCATGGAGAGTGTGAAATATGGTGCCACACACTCATACTTCATCCTTAGGCATGGTGTAGACTCCCAGGGCCAGACAGGCTTAGAGAGCTGAGAGAGGCCTGGGGATGCTGTGCGTGAACACACACACACACACACACACACACACACTCATCACCTTCCCACACTGGAGCATGGGCTAAGATCGAAACCCTGACCCCACATTAAGATATTTCTTGAGAGTATCGTTAGCTAGAACTCCCCCAGTTCCATTAAGCTGGAGGGGAAGGGGGCACATGCTCCTCTCAGATGTATGAATCATGTGGGGAGCTGTGGCCTAATGGTTAGAGAAGAGGACTTAGGTCTGAAAGGTCATTGGTTCTATTCCCACAAACCCACAACGTCGGAGATGGCTACCCACCGCTCTTGGTGTGTGTTTGTTCACTGCCACAGATGGGAAGACACACTTCATTGTATAATTGCGAGTATCTTTATGATTATCATATATCATTGGAGCACAACACACTTGGAAGGGAACACTGTATGATGTAATATTAATGTGAGCACAATTCAATCACAGTTCAGACCCCTTTTGGAACGTTAAAGGTGACATATTCTCTCCTTTTTCACAAGTGGAAACTTAGTGAAATGTCTTTGACCTGCTTTGGTCAAAATACCACAAGGATCAAACACCACAGCTGCTATCCCACCCTGTCTAAACATCCCTGTTCTTTAAAAAGATAACAAGCCACACAGCTCACATACAGCTTGTGCAACATTCTGTTTAGCTCGGTTCTTCCCTTTCAGCTTTTGTTTTAGTCGTTTTGCCTGATTTCTCTTTTTTATTTTTATCACTTCTGACTTTAGTTTTCGAACATCTGTCTGTCTCTGTTCTCTTTGACTATGACTGTTTAACCCTTGAGTCTGCTCACATGAATGTAGGTCCAGCTCTGTGGTTGATCAGATGGGGGCATGCACTTGACCCAGGATGTGCTGCTGAATCAGAACGGCTCATTGATTCTTGATTCTTGACTTGGGCAATGGCTGGGTGGTCTTATTTCACAGTGCCCTGAACAAATAACCTTTCATAATATGTCCTCTTTAAATAATTTCATTATTCTGTCATCATCAAGTCCACAGATAAAGGAAGATGACATTACATTTCTGAGCACAGCAAGAAGAAAAAAAGACACTCCCTTACAGTAAAAGATAAGTTTAAAAAATAAAAAAAAGGACTTTCCTCGAAACATAACCCTGCCTCTTTCCGTAAGTCGTTAAGGGAATGCAAGCTTGCACCCCATCAATGTGCATTACTTCACTCCACTAAAACAGTCTGGGGAGGGAAAAAAACAAAGAATAAATATCCACTCTTGCCATTTACCAAACGCACAGAGTCTCCGGGGGCGCGGAGGGCTGTGGCGATTATGGTGAGTGTTATATAGACTGTCTTGCCGGACTGTACAGTTACTGACCGTTCCCACTTAAAGACGTGATTCAGCTTGCTTGCTTTGCTGCTGCGGTGACACAAGATGGATGTTCGGCGGCGAGCGGTGGATCAATTTAACATTATCCCCAATTTGCTGTAATTGGATTGAGAAAACAATCCATCATCCAGAATCAATTAAACAACAAGTGGAATATATTTTTTGCGGGGGGCTCGTCCTCATCGACCTCGTAAAAATGAGCCATCGCCGGCTAGATTATGCACTGCCACTCTCCCTGTGTCTGGCTGAGCTTTAGCGCTCGCCACAATAACCCCAGGGCAGCAGCTGCTAATGGAGATGCAGCCGGAGATCTTCTCTGTCTGCTGGACGTTTATACGACCGCACTAGAGCCGGCTGTAGTTTACAGCACCCGTCTGCCACCGGCCTTCCACGGCTACTGCATTATCTGCTAAAATAAATTGCCGTTTACTGCGAAGGAGGCAAGTGAGCGCTGGATCTTCATAAGGATGAGTTCACTGCAAGCAAAGCTCAAAAATAGCTTTAGATTGTTGGCCCAAGGAACCTAACAAGATCAGTCAGACCAGTCAACCTTGTGATATGTTTGGTCACGTAATTTCAACTTCTGTTTTGTATAAAGAGGCAGATCCAACTGGTCAGACACCAGCCATACCTGACTAGCATGAATGGTCACTTTACTGAGCCTCTAATTGGTCAGCTGAGTAAGGTCTGAATCCTGTCAACTGAATCAACTGTGAATTTACTTGCCCTCTGTTCAGCTTTCTTGTTACACCTTCCCTTTGTTTACCCACGTTTCTGTTCAACATGCTCGGAGGAGAACCCTACTTGCTCCCCTACATGCAGAGAGATGTTCCCAGGCATCACCATCTTCTCTCTATATATCTGCTCAATGGGATTAGAGACAGATTGTCTGATTGAACACATGCATTGTCAGAGTCCCCCTCAAACAGCATGGCCATCAAACAGAGGGGCTCAGCAGGACGTCCCCATCAATTGTCTTCCCTTGTACGCAGCCTGTAAAAAGTTAGAAAGAGATTTTTTTTGGTTGTTGTGCCTTTTTTGGTTGACCAAATATTCCGAGCACATTTAGCTTCAGCGTGAGCTTCAGGTTCATCAAAGTACCTTCTTTGATTTGATATGGTTTTGACTAAATCAGGATTTGACAGTTTCTTGCCCAAGGCACTAACCGAAAGAAGATGAAATACAGGGGCTCTGGCTTTATTCCCAAAATAGGTCCTTTGTCAATTGCTCTTTGGCAAGATTTGAACTGCTTTCTATCTCAAGGAGTTACGTTCTTGGGGAAAACTTATTATAGAACGTGTTGGTAACACTCATTTTAAATCCAGAAAAATCTCCAATATTCATTCATTCATTCATCATCTGTAACCCTTATCCAGTTCAGGGCCGCGGTGGGTCCAGAGCCTACCTGGAATCATTGGGCGCAAGGCGGGAATACACCCTGGAGGGGGCGCCAGTCCTTCACAGGGCAACACAGACACACACACACACACACACACACACACACACTCACACCTACTGACACTTTTGAGTCACCATTCCACCTACCAACGTGTGTTTTTTGGACTGTGGGAGGAAACCGGAGCACCCGGCGGAAACCCATGCAGACACAGGGAGAACACACCACACTCCTCACAGACAGTCACCTGGAGCGGGAACCAAACCCACAACCTCCAGGCCCCTGGAGCTGTGTGACTGCGACACACTACCTGCTGCACCACCGTGCCGCCAATCTCCAATAATTAAAAAAAAAAAAAAAACTCTGCTATAGCCTTGATGAAGAAATGCTATAGAAACAGTGCTGTTAACTGATGTGGAAGTACACTACATGGCAGAAAACCTTTCCTAGCCTTCTGGAGGTTAGGGTTAAGGTTTGGGTTAGAGGTAGGATAAAGGGTTAGGGTTATGGTCTGGGTCATGGTTAAGGTTTTTTTTTTTTTTGCTTGTTTGTTTTTTAAAGCTGGGTAGGCATCAGCAAAAAAAGGTAGAATATATTTCAGATACATAGTTGAAACTCTGGGAATGTTTGTTTTGTCAGAATTGACCTTGACCTAAAAATTGACCTTGAGACCAGGCTGGAATCCTCTATATATAAGATATAAAAAAATACATTCATAAGACTTAATACGACACCTCGTTTTAAGATTTCGTATCCTCATGTTTTACACTGTCCTTGTAGATATTTTACTGCATTAATGCATTAAAAAGTTGTACACATATTTTTCATTTTTCAGTGCTTCCATGTAAATACAAGTAAGCAACTACATATGTTTATCCCATGTCTTATGAGGCATTGTATTTGCTGTGTATAATGTTAAGAATGTATATATACAGCACTATCAATACAGGATTAAGGGTTCAAGCTACTGTTTAAATTGAATCTCTGGAAGATAGGGGTCCCCAGCTGTTTGATGGGCTCAGATTCTGATGCTCATGCGACCCTGTGGTCTGGATTGTCCCAGAGAGCCCCGGGCTTGGCTGACCTCTCTGTTCCTCCACCTTAGGCTGTGGAGTAATGAGGGAAAGGAAGACTCCCTGAGACGAAGCCAAAAAACATCTGCCACAGAAGATATCATTATGTGGAGATAAAGGTTGGAATATTTTGAGATGACCTCGCTGCAACACTGGCAAAAATGCATCTGGAAATAAAACTAAACTAACCGATAGGTTTAAACTCTTGACCTCTGGCCTGTTTGGAACGTCATATAGATGTGTGATTAAATTTGACTTGTTAATTCACCTGTGTTATAAATGGTGTAATTACAACATAATTCATTAAATTGACGAATCAATACTCATCTAAAAATCAATACTGACTGCTGAACTATACAGACTGACCTGGATTAACTGGAATGCTACCGACCATTTACATTCTAAATTTATGTAAGTACAATGTAATAAAGAGGGCACCATGCTTATCTTCAAAGCAAATTAGAACTCACCATTACTTTTAAATACCATCATTACTTCAAAATATATTCTTTATTATTATAAACATTGTATTTCCATAATTAAATCAGAAGACTAATCATCTACACAATCATCTACCAAACAGTATGGACTGTTGAACCCTGCTTTAGGAAGACCTGGCATGACTAAATGCTAAATTGTGTAATAACAATGTAATACATTCAATTGAAAGAACATATAGAATTAAAACATATACAAAGCAAAACTGACTGATAAACTCTGCATTGTTTGTGGCATTATACAGAGATACAAGGCACGTCTTAAATGCTACATATAAATTCTGTGATTACAATGTAATTAAAGGGGGCAGCTGTGGCCTTGAGGTTAGAGAAGCGAGCTTGAGGCCGGAGGGGTGCTGGTTCAATTCCCGAGACTGGCAAGAGAAAATTCATTCATGGCTGAAGTGCCCTTGAGCAAGGCACATAACCCCTAAACTGCTCCACGGCCACAGCTGCCCCGTTTATTACATTGTAATTACAATATTTGTAGCAAAATTTACCGGCAGTGTCCTGCTCTGGTTGTGTGTGTGTTCACTGCCCCTAGTGTGCATCAAGAATTGCTCACTAGTGTGTGTTCACTGCTATGGATGGGTCTAATGTGGAGAAGCAGCACCACTTATGGGATCAATAACGGTGTTTCATCTTCTTCTAAAAGATAACACAAAGCAGACTGTTGAATGCTGCGTTGTTTGGAATACTATATTAAATACTATTTAGTGTATATATTATTATTAAAATATATTCTAACATTATTAGTAATTAAAAGAGATACACAGTTCACAAGAGTCAGAGCTGTTTATTTTACAGAGGAGCTTTCATCTTTCTGTTAAATTTATCACCTTGTAATTACATAATTGATAGTGTAATTAATCTATAATATCACGTCAATATATCACACAATATACAGCTCGATACATTACAGGTTCCAGCGAAAGCTTCATTGTTTCGCAGATGAGTGTTGAGCCTTCAGTTCACTTTATTAGCTTCTAATTACATAATTAATAGCCTAATTAATCTGTAGCATTTGAATCCATTCATCCTGAAACTCAGACTCAATGCAAAGAGCGACCCGAGATTTCAAATGTGGCTGCTTTAATGTGGAAGTGAGGAGGCTTAGGGACCTGCCATGACTCTGCTGTGAATACTAAAGCTTAATTATGTTATCAACCATGTCTGAATCAGAGCACCATGTAAACAGACCCAGCAAGACCCGAGCGTTACACATTCATTATGTTCAGAGTGGTGTAATTACAATGTAACAAACTCAGATGTGAGATTAAACCTGAAAAGTCATGCATAAGACAAAACAAAACCATTTTAAAGTACTGAATTCCATATTTCATGTGTTGGGATAACGTCAACACTGCAGCTTAATTACACAATCAATTATTAACTAATTAATTAGAAGGTAATAAACTGAATCAAAGGGCCTTGTTGGGAAATGTTAATAGTGTTACAGGGAATCCTATGAGAGGAGGGTCATTCCAGAGAACACAGTTCCACTGCTCCACGGCCCAACACTGAGCTGTTTTACACTCCTCTGGCCAACACTTTAGAAGCATGTCGGTTTATACAAGATGTGTGTCCTAAATGGACACATTGAAGTAGTGGAGGTTACTTTCTGTAGCACAAGCAGTGTCTACAAACAGTTTGTAGTGTATACTGGTAAAAGAAGACATTACTGACGTATTAATGTTGTTAGAACAAAACCTTGTATCTCCAAATATGTTGAATTTCAGGACCCCAGGTCATAGAGGTCATAAAGGCCCTACAATAAATGGATCAGGATTTTCCCCCCAATTGCAATGGAAGAGATACACATGACCAAATACAAGGTTTTGTTCTAAATATTTCTTTATTTTATATATATATATATTATTGTGTAGTAGCCTCATCCTGGAGTTGCGCTGCATGGATGAATATCTCCTGACAATGTGTGCAGTGCTCCTTAATTCATTCCTCACAAACAACAAGAAAAAAAGGAAGATATGTTCTCTCCGTATACCTCAGCTAATCCTCTTTAGCACCCCACTCCCCCAAACACACACACACACACACACTCTCAGCGTCCTTCTCTATCCATGAGTGAACAGCCCCGGGCCGGGTCTCCTTCGCCTAAAATAACTTTGCAGCTCAGCCGAGGTGAGGCGAGGCAGTGGCTAATCCTGCTGTTAAAGGAGGTGAGGATTTCGTGGAGGAGCGGAAGGGCACTGGGGATCTTAATACAGAGCTGGACACCAGGGTGGAGCAATAACAACGATACGGTGAGACACTAAGGGGACGTCAAAAAATGTTGCCCACATGTGAAAGTGCACATGCTTTGAAAGTGCTACCTTTCACTTCTCTGTGGTGGTCCCCTCAAGAGGACTTCGGATAGGGGACAGAACTGTACCTTATTAACATGTCTAGGGTGTGTACTTTCCTAGTGGCCAGTGGTTCTGGGTGTAGCTATAATGTAAACAAATGCATTTTAAAACCACTGACATTTACTGACTGAGGCAATCTTCAGACCACCTACCACTGAAGGTACATTTACACTGTTCCTACCCTGCATTTAGTGAACCTGAAAGTACCTATACCAGAGGTCAATAATAGAGGGACTACTATGATGAGTTTTGTGACTCGACTGAGTGACCCACACAGGGCCAGGCTCCAGGCACCTATGTCCTGGCCCAAGAAAAATAGCTCATTGGATGATAATGTGGAGACCGTTGGGAGAAAAATATAGAGAAGAACACTTTACTGATCCTGAAGAAAGCTGCAGTATCAGAGGACTGTACTAATACAAGTGGAAGTTCTCGTGAGACTTAAGGCTCTGTTTAGAGATAAAGTCTAACCCATTTACAAAATTAGCCAATCAGCTGCTGGTTGTGCAGTGAGCGGAGGAGGGTGGTCAACATTGTGAAGCTTGTGGTAAAAAAGGCACTAAAATTCTTACTTTATTTTAATATTTTTAAAAAAATAATATGATTTTAACATTTTAATCCAAAGCATTTTAATTTTACTTGAAATGAGAAAAGAATTATTTATTTAGAGTGTTTCTTATTTGTAATTCATCCAAGTTTCTGTGAAAATTAAGATATATTTTTGAAATATATTGAAATTGTTGGGGGCGGCACGGTGGCGCAGCAGGTAGTGTTGCAGTCACACAGCTCCAGGGACCTGGAGGTTGTGGGTTCGATTCCCGTTCCGGGTGACTGTCTGTGAGGAGTGTGGTGTGTTCTCCCTGTGTCTGTCTGGGTTTCCTCCGGGTGACTGTCTGTGAGGAGTGTGGTGTGTTCTTCCTGTGTCTGCGTGGGTTTCCTCCGGGTGACTGTCTGTGAGGAGTGTGGTGTGTTCTTCCTGTGTCTGCGTGGGTTTCCTCTGGGTGACTGTCTGTGAGGAGTGTGGTGTGTTCTCCCTGTGTCTGCGTGGGTTTCCTCCGGGTGACTGTCTGTGAGGAGTGTGGTGTGTTCTTCCTGTGTCTGCGTGGGTTTCCTCCGGGTGACTGTCTGTGAGGAGTGTGGTGTGTTCTCTCTGTGTCTGCGTGGGTTTCCTCCGGGTGACTGTCTGTGAGGAGTGTGGTGTGTTCTCTCTGTGTCTGCGTGGGTTTTCCTCCGGGTGACTGTCTGTGAGGAGTGTGGTGTGTTCTTCCTGTGTCTGCGTGGGTTTCCTCCGGGTGACTGTCTGTGAGGAGTGTGGTGTGTTCTCTCTGTGTCTGCGTGGGTTTCCTCCGAGTGACTGTCTGTGAGGAGTGTGGTGTGTTCTCCCTGTGTCTGCGTGGGTTTCCTCCGGGTGACTGTCTGTGAGGAGTGTGGTGTGTTCTCCCTGTGTCTGCGTAGGTTTCCTCCGGGTGACTGTCTGTGAGGAGTGTGGTGTGCTTTCCCTGTGTCTGCGTGGGTTTCCTCCGAGTGCTCCGGTTTCCTCCCACAGTCCAAAAACACACGTTGGTAGGTGGATTGGTGACTCAAAAGTGTCCGTAGGTGTGAGTGTGTGAGTGAATGTGTGTGTGTCTGTGTTGCCCTGTGAAGGACTGAATGAATGAAAATGAAATTGCTCAGTAGATAAAATGTTGATATAAATATTATTTTCCTTCAGTTATCTCTAACTGGAGCTTAATGAATTAAAACTAAATACACTTGACCTATACAATTCATTACTCTGACAACGTATGAACTTAGTACATTTGTGATGGTGGGGGTGGGGTGGGGGGGGGGTTGACAATAATAGCATAGCGGGTTTGGAGAAGGGTCACATACAAGACACAGGACGAGCATTGGGATAAACCATTTTGGAAATGAATCAGAGATGGGAGAACAGACTGACTGTTCAGAAGGAAAAAGAAAGAAAGCCAGTGTGAGACTGAGGGAGACGTTTTGGAAAGAAAGGGATGGAGAGGATGGAGGCTCTTGCCAGCTTCTGTCAGTCTTAATTAGGGAATGTGTTCTCAACGGGAGAGGCTTTGTGTGTGTGTGTGTGTGTGTGTGTGTGTGTGTGTGTGTGTGTGTGTGTGTGTGTGTGTGTGTGTGTGGGTGCCCACTTTCAGACGACAGATCTCCGGTCTCTCTGTCTGTGTCCAAGTGAAAGCCAAAAAAAAAAAAAAAAAAAAAAAAAAATCGCAATCACACTGCAATCTGTTGACTGATTGCACCCCTCGAAGAGACTATTTAGGCCTGGAACTCCAAACAATGAGACAGAATCACTGAGAGTGGAGTGGAGGGGTGGGGGGTGGTGGTGGGGGGTTTATTGGGGACATAGGGGTGTGGTCCATTGGTGGGAATAAACCTGAGACAATGATGTCGCTGAAAATCATGAAAAACACAGTCCTTTTTATATCGTAATTGAAAAAAAGCGCTCTTCACGTTTGATATCCCCAAACAACCAATGGGGTCAGCACGTTACAGCCGGAGAATATGGAGCTTGTTCCACCTCCACTGTCTCATTACTCCCAGGACACATCCTCTCTGTCCTAATAATAAGGGAGCTGCTGCCAGACGTGAGATACAAAGGTCAGCTAGCATCGCTGTGGGCAGATACACACACACACATACACACATGGCTGGTCTAGACCTGAGCGAGAGAGGAGCTATCAATGCTATAATCACGAAATCAATCTATCCATCAGAGCCATATTCAGTTTCTCTCTCTCCAGAGTCCTCAGGCCAACAAACCAAAGTCACGCAATCAGACCCTCCGCATTATCGGCAAAAGGGACCCTCGCCGCACAATCGACTAACGAAGCCACGAGCGCGCTAATCAACCATGCTAACATAGAACCAAGAGCCGGCAATCTGGTCAGTGCACAACTGTCCATCACAGGAGCATCCCCAGACTCTTTCATTCACCCACATCCCATGAGAAAAAAAATAATAATAAAAAATCATCACAGAAAGCAATGGATCGCACTCACTTTCTGAAAATCAATTACATAATTAGCTAATGTTATTTGATTTCCAAGCTTAGCTTTGTCACCCACAAGCCAATCTGTCTGTAATTAATTTCCTTCATACACACAAAAACAACAACAGCAAGTTCATTTGGAGTCGGTTAGCTCCTAATGAAGAAAATGATCAGGCAAGAGACAAACAAACAAGGCAAGCAGCGAGACAACATCCTCACGGTGCTATTGACTTTCTATTCGTCTCGCTCAATTAGACGACATAGGGCTCAGACGTACTGTAGGGGATTTACACACCGGTGTACGGCATCAATCCGCTCAAACTCATCCACACCCATGAAGTCGTCAAGAAAATGCGGCGTGACATAATGAAGGTCATGGTTTTAATGGCAGCGCCACTGATGATGGCTGCAGAAAGACATTGGAGGCGATGATGTCATTTCTGAAGATGATAGTTGGTGATTACAGTGATGATGGTGATGATACAGAACTGAGTTTGAGGATAATGATGATGATAATGATTACGATGGTGTTGCTGATGGTGACAGTGATGATGATGATGATTATAATGGTCAGGACATTGTTGGAGGATTCTTGTGACGCTAAAGATACTCATGTTAATGGTGAAGATACTGATGATGATAACAATGTTACTGATAATGTTGATGATGATGATGATGATGTGAGTATAATAGCAATATGTGAAAATGATGATTATGATGATGAGGATGATGAAACTTATCGAGATAAAAACATTGAGATAAAAAAACAATGTTTGCTGATGATGATGTTAATGATTCTTGTGATGCTAATGCTATTGATGTTGATGTTGAAAGCTGTATATGATTCTGAGGACATTGGTAGTGTGATGATGATGATGATGATGATGATGATGTCAATATTGATGTAGTACAGTGGGCAATATGGCTGCATTCTAAACAGAACACTGGAGTGTGATTCAAAGTTCAAGTATGTGTGTAGCTATATATCTATATATATATATATATAGATGTAAAGATGGTGGTGATTCTTCTTACCCAGCAGTGTGAGGATGCAGGCAAGAATGGCCACCAGCGCTCCGGTGCTGAGTCCGGCAGACAAGAGGAAGGCCTCTGTGCCACAGGCCTGGGGAGTGCCATCTGAGTCGCAGTCGCACACCCGGATAGACAGAGTATTGGTGCTGCTGAGCGCTGGACTCCCACTGTCCACTATCAACACGGGCAGACGGTACATGGCCTGTTCTCGCCGCTGAAAAGCGCCGCGCTTTGTCAGGACAGATGCTGTGTTATCTGAGAGGAGAGAGGGTGAGAGAGTGCTGTTCCTTTGATTCTTCCACCAGTGGACGGCAGATTGTAAAAAAATCTGTGATGGTCTGTTTCAAATACAGTATATTGGGAATCTTGTTGCCTGTGTTGGATACCTTTATTATCCCGGAGGGTGAAGTTGAGGTTCCCTGCAGCTTCGGCCGTCAGCGAGAAGAAGAAGCGATGACCACTGGGTGGCTCGTCTCTGTCGACTGCGCTTATGGTCTCGATCACCTGTGGGATAAGAGTCCGACTGTTAATGAGATCAGATTCCCAAAACAAACTGGATGAATCAGCACAAACACACACCGGGTTTGACCAGTGTGGTGTTCCTACACAGCGAAAATGCCAGGGCTGAATGGCGTTATAAGGCGTATATATATCTCATATCAAAATATACACAACCAAGGTCAGGCAACGATTTGAAGCTGGTGCAAGTGAAAAAAAGTTCAAATATCGAGTGAAGTTTGGAATCTAATCAAAACATTCTGCGCAACTCTCTGCCCTGTCTGCGTGCAGCCATGCTTAGACAGTTCTTCGGGGATTTGGGCTAAAGCTGGAGGCCATCCTGGGCTAATGTAGCGCCCAAGCCCCTCGCAAAGCAGAGAAAAGTGCTGTGTTTTAGAGATGATTATCAGGGCCTGCCCATCAGGTGGTGCGCTAAGAAGATTCCCCCGACACTCTGTTGTGGCCTAATCTGCCGGCTTTGGCTGGGTTAAATACAGAGCGCCCGGCTCTACCCTTGGGTCAAGCTGCCGTCAGCACAAACTCAATCTGCCTGAAAATCTCCTAAAACCAGTGTCCAGTGGCGTCCAGCACCAGGCACCACCAAACAGACTCATCCCTGATTATTCTTTATACCGACTTGCGATCACTGAGAAAAATTCAGCGCTTGGCTCATCCTCTCAGCGACTCGGCTTCATCTCCCGCTCGCACATTAACTGATTATTTGGCAGGAGTCATTATGAGGGGTTTATCTTTTTAATCTGTAAATATTTTTGAACCGTAAACCCGCTCCCAGCCCCCGCCCATAAGTACCTCATGCTGTTCAGGATGTTCTTTTAACACTACGCTCAACGACAGAGTGATCTGCTGTTATATTAGCTATTATACAACAGTTCCAAACAAGTAATCTGATTGGACAAGAGACATTCCATGTGTGTTGATATAGAGTATAACAGCACTGGGACATTTCACTCTACATGTATCAGTCCACTTTTCAGATGTGTATAAACGACCAGGGATAGCACTGGAGGAGTCTTAAAACGGGGGCAGTACAGCAGCAGCAGGTACTGCCTCTGGCTTCAGGTGGGTTTTAAGCAACACTAAGTAATATTTTTACTTTAAAAGCATATTAATATAACAATATATTTGAGTTTCAGAGGGTAGAAGGTTTAAAAAAGGACACGACAGGAGAATTTCTGCTTGATTGAGTGGGTTCCAGCAGCTGGAGATGAGGGATATCACCACTTCTGGTTAAGCTTGAAGTGTGTGAAGGGGAAATCTTTTCTGACCATGCCGGGACCACATGCTGAGCAGCAGCAGTGGCCTGTCTGACCGTCAAGGCTGACCACGTCAGCTCAGAACAAAAGAGACCAGACTGGGCACTGGGATTCTTCAAAAGACAATGTTACAAAGCAGCCAACCCTTTCCAGGATCCTTTCTTCGCTCGATCGCCTGCGGATAATTCTCGACGAATTGTTCAGAGATCATTGCCTACGCTGGCACAAAGCCCCTGCTAAATGCTAAATGCTAAAAAAGTGATGCTGAGAACAAAAGGGCAGTTGAAGGAGAGTTGGCCGAGTGCTGTGAGCTGGAAATGGAAGGTGCGGATAAGCACCTGGTGTGACCCCATTAGAGGATCTTGTAGGGTGGGGTTTGGGGACTCTCTTTAACAACTAGCCATCTGTTTTTGCGGCCAGCAACTAGGGGCTTCTCCATCCCGCCCGTATAGTTGCCACCCAGTGAAGGAGATGGAGAGAAACCCTGTCTGGTTTGATAAGTGAGAGCAGGTTGCACGTTGTATCCACTACAATCTGCAGCACTTCTCGCTGCAGACAATTTGACGGAGTTCATTCAAATTCAAGAGCTTCGCACAAGCTCTTTCAGAGCGGCACACTCGGTGATGTGGCAGGTGTGTGTCGCTCCAAATATATAAATGTGCCGCTGACGTGTATCACAACAATGATAGGGAAAACATACCCAAGGGCTGCCTGAGATCGCAAAAAGTCATCCGCATTCTGAAAGTGAAATATGACAATAGGAGTGAATATGATCACCGCTGTTTGTACAACATATGTCTCCCTCTCTAAGGCGTAGCATGAGTTTACATCAAAGTTGAATGCAGCTCAGTTTACAAATTACAGGCTTACACCGGTTGCATACTACTCCTGGGTAAGCTGGAGACAACAGTCTTCTATTTTTCCATCCCAATAAAACCTTCATTCATTCATTCATTCATTCATTCTTGTATTAGTAGTTCCCACCAACCATCCATCTACAATATTAAACAAAATTATCTGAATTTGTGGAGTCATATTTCATATGTATTTTAAACCTTGCTGAAATGAATGCAGCAAATAATTTAAGACATTGCAAAATGAATTTAAGGCCATTGACACTAATGAGAACTTGGAGATGGTTCATAACCAACACAACACAAGGTCAACCAGGTACATACTTTTTATAATGTTGCTGATAAATAAAACAAGTGAAAATGGTATGTTGACATTTCTCAGATATTATCTCGTTGCACTGGATAGTTACTTAGACCATTGGCAGCTAACAGCATCCAAAATGCACCCTGTTCTTCTATGTATCTGCCCTTCAGATCTTCAGATGATATAAGGTACATTCATTCTTCAAAGGGGTAACTGTAGAAAGCTGTAGAAGCAGTACATCAGTCTCTCTGAATGTTGGTGTATTGTAACTTTATGTAGGAGTAAATGGCTGTAGCTTGTGTCCATTTCAGTGTGAAACAGCAGAAATACAGAAATGTTTAACTGCTGATTTTAATGGATCAATGGATGGAATCAGAATGTAATAAACACCATCTGATATAATTTATTTTGTCTACTTTTATGCTTCTAAATACTCTAGAATTTACTAAAAAAATCCAAAATCAATTAAGAGATTAATCATGAATAGCTACAGGTGATATCATTAATCACTACTAAATTTAACCAAGATAGACTCTGTAACATTATTCTCTATATTTTTCTCATCTACTGTACCTTGTGCCCTGAACACAGCTGTAAATGTCAAAATACCTGCCTTATAAATACTGTTAAAAAGCCTTGAATAGAACTTTACTAGACCTCCACAGCCTTGCTGTAGCAGGGGGGTGTGGTCAAACGATCTCGGCCCATGAGGGAAGCAAAATATAAAACGGTTATGAAAACATGCTGCTGCTTTCAGCTTCACTCCAAGAACAGTTCCACTGGGGTCCCCAACTCACAGCAAAGTCATCCGTCTCTTAATACAAGAGCAATCTGGGAAAGTTAACAGAGACGTGGGCCTAGGAGGGCCAAAAAGCACAAGCCAGGGTCCGGAGGGACCCCGTCTGACAGAGAGAGTGTTTTACACGATGAGTGCCATCAGCACCAGCTCCACACTTAGGAAAAACAAGCATGATTCCCTGTGACATTGGCACTCAGGCGGACAGGGGACTAATTGCCGGGCCCAAAAACAATGATCTTCCATGAGGGAGTTGCCTGGACTCAGCTCGTTGTGGCAGTCAGTGTATGTTTAAAGCAAAAATGGGAAAGATGAGTATTTTAAACAGCCCATGGAGCCTATTCACCGCTTTCCAAATCACGTCCCCTTCTGCTGGATGCCCAGATTCCATCCCCACCTCTCCTGGGAAAAGTGGGAGCTTTTGTATCTATCACAGTTTGATCATGTTCACTTCAGATAGGGTTAGACACTCTGTCCTATGAGTGGTTCTCACTACTTGATAAGGGGGGCACTCTGGAAACACAAAACATAAACCTAAGTCACCATGCCCAATGGCATTCATCAACCCTAGGGGTATAAAGCCCTCCAGTGTTGGACTTTGGGATGACTTGGAGTGGTGTTGTCTATCCGGAACTAATCATCCAGCATCATTGCCTGTCATCAGTAATGTCCTAGAGGCCGTTGGCAATCAAATCCTGACAAAAATAGGTTTTCATTGCATTCGTGGAAAGTGACCAGCTCAGTCTACAAATGGCTGATGTGTGTGTACCGCGAGGCCACTCTCTGGACACTCTCTGGACTTGACACAATGCCATTCTGCCTCAACAAAACCAATTTCATGCCACAGTTACCTCCGGCCACATTTGCATGGCTGTTAAGCTCTTTCCTCGCCAGTGTCCAGAGCTTTGATCCCCTGATTAGAGTGACCTGCTGCAGAAATACACCGCGTTTATACTGCCCTTCGTTTTCTTTCTGTTATGTTCCTGAGCTTCAGAGACCGTCCCCTCCAGGTCACTAAATGGTTCTTGGTTTGGATTTAACAATGCCATGAGGAAGCTGTCCTCCATCTGTCCATCCATCCACTCTTCATCTTGTGTAGCTGCTTCTTTCTGATCAGATGTGGTATGCAACGTAAGAAAAGTACGTACCCACACTGGTTGGGTGGTCTGAACGGATGGTCTTCATACACAAATAAGAACCCAGTTTGCCTCTTTATCAATAACCAATCAGTCACCTGTACGCAAATTGTACTTAAACTGTAATAAGAGCCCTGCTAACAATTCCAGTGATGCCCCTTGCCCCCTCAAAAAGTCAAGGCTAGGCTGTGTATCGGTCTAGTGAACAGAACTTCTTCCCTTGACGACTCCCATCCAATCACTGAAGATACTTTTCATGAGCAGTGTTGAGGGTGGTCAGGGTGAAGTAGGAGTATGTCAGCTGGACATTAAGAAGACCATCCCGCTCACTTTTTTATTCTTCACACCAACCACTTTCTCCTCTGGCAAACTCCCCGACACCTCAAACTGCCGGCGGAAGAGAAGCTAAGCGCTAATTAAGTGAGTTCGGAGTGTGAGCTCCGTTCTCCGAGCGTTGGGTGATCACCCTTATCGAAGTAATTTGTTTTATTCATCAGCTGTGGACTTTAGGAACTGTTAGCCTCGCTCTGCATGGGAGATATTTTTGATGTTCTGGCTTCCTTTAGATTAGCATTTTTGTGTGGGCAGGAGAAAGTCCAAAACTGACCATGTCATTAATTTTCAGTGCTGATATTGGCAGCAATATTTTAATATGATATACACAACTCTACTGAATAAAGTACATTGAACTTAAAATACATTCTTTAAAAGAGGGTTCTTCCAGGGTTCTACAGTAAAGGCAGTCATAAGGCTTTAGTAAATGGTTCTATTATTATCACAATTTGTATGTTTCTCATCGTAAAACACTACTTTAGATTTATAGAGCATGTGTTGTATATGGTTCTATGTTACAACAACAAGTAACAACAAGTTCTATTTAAAAAGGTAGTAGCTCTATTTAAAAAAGTTCATAAAATTTTCACATAGAAAATAGAGATCTGATGGTAGAACCATTGCCTTTACTAATGAATCCTCAAAGAACATTTTTGTTGTACACTATATGGTGTACAAATGTCCTCCCAAAGGCACTGCATAGACATTTTTCACCACTCAAGCAGATGCTTATTAAAACAGCAGTGGTCAGTACCTGGCCTGGTAGAGCGGTCTCACACACAAACGTTTCATACTCGATCGCGAAAACCGGGGCGTTGTCGTTGACGTCCATCACTGTGATGAGAGCCACACCTTTCCCCACCTGAGAAGGGTCCACTGCAACACACACACAAAACATAGTTGTTAAAAAAAAAATAAATAAATAAATATATATATATATATATATATATATATATACAAATTGGCAAACATACCAACTGTGTCTATTTGAGACTGCCATATTATATATATATATATGTGTGTGTGTGTGTGTATGTGTGTGTGCGTGTGTGTGTGCGCGTGTGTGTGTATTAAACATACAAAAACAGATGGCAGTCTCAAATAGACACAGTTGTAAGCATATTTATAAAAAATAATAAAATAATAATGCATTCATTCAAATCACTATCAAAGCACAATGAACACAATCCAGAGTAAAATCAGTGAAACATTCAGCTCTAGAATCACCAGATTAAATTTAGTCAATCACCATATCTTGCCTTTTTTATTACCCCCTAAAAATTGGATGCATAAATTGTATTTCTTTGGAGTGACCCCCCACCCCTTACCAGCCTCCCTGAACCCCAAAACCCCATTTTTTAAATTAAACTATACTCCTGTTACATTATCTTTTCAGAAAACGAAACAATCTCGTGGTTTAATAACATTAATCCTAATCCTAACACTAAACCAAATGATAGCCTCTACGCTGGAACACTGAACCCAAGACTCCAGAACACTAGAGCTGTGGGATTACAACACCACCTGAAGCAGCATCATTATAAGATAAAAGCATATATTTAAAAATATTATTACAGTTGATTATAGTCATTTATCAACGCATCGTCACAAACCCGTTTGAACAGTGCACCTGAAAAGTTAAGAAATAGACCTTCATTTAGCTCAAAAACCTCAGGAATAAAATTGGATGAGGTTGAAAGAAAAGTGTTTCATATCCAGGGTGAGTGTCAGTGTGACGGATCAGAGTCCTGCATTATTTATGAGCTAAGAATTAGCTATGTATTTTCTTTCTTTCTTTTGTTGCCTCTGTTTTTAGGCCAAAGAGGGTCGGAAAACAAACAGCGGGAGGAATTGATGGGATTCACAATGCCATTCAGACTCAATAAAGCAATATCAGTATATCTGCATTTATAAAAAAAATCCAAAATCTTTGAGTACAATTGAAATCAATGAAACAGCAGAGAAATAAACACTGAGTGTGTCACTGACCATCAGACCCATTCACTTTGAACATCAAGGTCATCCTTGGTATGCTGGCAACATTCGCCCAGAAAAAGTTGTTGGACATCACCATTTATGCAACACTTGGCAAACGGGGAAATTAATGAACCATATGGGGCTCTCAGTATACTTGTTTTGTAAGCATATAATACAGCTGAGAGTTTGGTGCGCTCCAAAGCATGAGCCAAGTCCAAACACCTGTGGAGGCCAAAGAGCAGCAGTGAACCAGAAGAGGCACATCTGCTGGGAAGAGCTGAGTGTGTGCGTTCGCAGCTTCCCGAGCTACCGCAAACTCACGCATCGACTTTAATGGAGACCTTTGTCTTCAGCACCAGCTTGTGTTACTTAAGAAAGTTGTTGTCATAGGGTGGATGTGTTCAACATCTCGCATATTTACTGACTCATGGAACAGTAAGATGTCTGCAGTAGACACCAACATCTAGAGACAATTTGTAATGAGTGGATGAAGCTGCTTGAAGG
Organism: Hoplias malabaricus; assembly: GCF_029633855.1. Taxonomy (NCBI): domain Eukaryota; kingdom Metazoa; phylum Chordata; class Actinopteri; order Characiformes; family Erythrinidae; genus Hoplias; species Hoplias malabaricus. The sequence continues at coordinate 5,216,002 of NC_089818.1, forward strand.
TGGGTGCAGCCATATGGCCCAAAAAAAAAAAACCTCGGCATGCAGTTATGTCTCAGGCAGATATCTGAATTTTTGTTTGACGTTGCCACTGGAGAGTGTAAAAATGATTGCCCACTGCCCTATATAAAAGGTCTCAAAGGTTACTTTTGTAGTGTACCTCTTGGTGAGTGATCACTCAGTGCTAGACGCCTCTATGATGCACTCAAAGGGAGAAGCAGGATGGTCATTTCAACAAATTGCCTGCTGTCCTGGCCTTTCTGACCAAGCAGTTCAAAGGTATTGGGGCAGTGATGTCACAAACGAGAAACCCGGACTGTTATGTACTGGAACCACATAGTCTTTAGTGATGAATCCAGGTTCTGTTCAGAATTCGACAAAGGCCAGGGTCAAATATGGAGACCTGATAGTGAGAGCTTCAATTCTGCTTTTTCTCTGGAGTGGCAAACTGCTCCCACTGCTGCTTTGATGATCTGGGGAGCGATCATATACAACAGTCCATCGCCCCATGCTGTGACACAAGGGACACCAACAGCTCAGTGATATGTGCAGGACGACCTGCGCCCACATGTTGCCTCTGAGGGCATCCAACTTGATTGAGCAAGGGCTTCCCAGGGATGTTTCTGCAAGATTTCGGCCTTTACTTGGCCTCGGTATCCATATTTATCCCCAGTCAAATATTATGGGACCATGATAGGTTGCTTTGGCAACCTAAGAGTGTGCAGGATCTACAGTCCCAGCTGTGGGCAAATGTGCTGCAGGATGTCATATAGAACCTGTACACCATATTTCATCTTGTATAAGCGGCCCAACAGGGGACTAGTGTCTCCTTTCCATTGTACAGTATTCTCCAGGAAACGTATCCTTAATCTCTAATGTTTAAATCACTTACATATATCAGCATCACATTCACACACACAAAGTTTCATCTAATTAACAGAACTTCTACTTGGGCTATTTATTTATTTGTTTATTTGGTCAATGAGTGATGGACGTACCGTGGCAAAACTAAACATTCAACACTCACTAATATTTCTGATGCTCCTATCAGATCCTCAGTGTTGCCACATCTATTCTACGGCCCTTCTCTGGAGAGCAGAATTCGTTACTACAGCAAACTACCAGCTAAAATCAGAGTATCCACAATTTATTGACCATGTAGCTTATGAACAATTGACTACTGAGTGGATGTCAAAGTCGTTCTCACTGTGAATGGAGTGCCTTTGCGCTGCTAAAAGTGTATGAATGGACTTGCTAGTGGATGCTAATGGCATAATTCATGCCAGCTGACCACCACTTGAACCACGAGACTATTCATTGTTAATAGCCATTAGCCACAGGGGCTTCCGGGGGGGCTGTATTCTTGAATACATCTCTTATACTTGGTCGTAAGCCAGAAGTATGACCAGAATAGTGTTCCTAGCACTAAAAAAAAAGTGCACGCATTCACTGGCCACATTAGCCAAGCATGGGGATTGTTCACTTGAACAGATGTATGTTCTGGTTATTAGCAGGCTATTATCCATGACCTGAGTAACGGTTCTGTGCCGAGTGAGTGGAGGAAGGTGTTAAATGAAGGTGTTGCGTAGGCTTGAGGCTTGAAAAAAAATATAAAAAAAAAAAGCGCTGACTCACTCTGGCAAGAGTTGCGCTGTGATTTATTGTACATAGCTCACTAGCTTGCTAACGTTATGCGTGCCTGGCACAACCCAAGCCGGCCTGCCTTTCCAAAACTAGTCTCTGGGAAAATGCAGATCTTTGGGAAAACAGAGTTCAGAGCATCCTCTGTCTGAGATATATTAACAACATCTGCTCCTGAGCCCTCCACACCTGCAGGGAGGTGGAAGGGGGGAAAAAATAGCACAGAGTTCCGGTTCATTTATCTACTTATTTGACCCTAGAAAGGAGTGATTCATCCACAGTAAACATAATCCAGTGAGATGTCTATGGATGATGTTCTACACGGCCAAAAACATTTGGGAAAACCTGCTGTTCCCACTTGAAAGGGTATTAGCTGATAGTGTCCTCTCGTTTTGATGCAAAATAAGCTTCACATCTGTGAGGAAGGCTTTAGATTATGTTTCAACATTGCTGTGAGGATCTGATGGCAGCCACGAGAAGATTGATAATGACTGATGAAAACATTAGTATGAATTATACAAATTTCTACAATTTCAATCATTATGAATCAATCACTGAGCTCCCAGCGACTGGTGGCACTGTTTCCTAAATACACTTGTGTACCTGAAGAAATTCTACAAAAACAGTGCTGTAAACAGTTTTGTGAGAGCATTACACAAGCACAAACACTCTGCTCTCTCATTTGTTGTTGTTGTTTTTGGAATTTAAAGTTAAACACTAGGTAAAATTAGATAATTTTATTCATGGTCTGCCCTTACAGCACTGCCCTGAAACGAGAGGGGAGGGAAGGAGTGGTTCCTTACCCTCCTCTGAAAGTTACTTAGTGCAGTTTCTGCAGTCCAGAGTTCAGAGTCGCAACTCAATGATCTCGAAGCTGTAATTCTAAGGTTAAAACTACCATCTAGTGTTGCTTTAAGTTTAGGGTTGGGTTAAGAAGCAGCCTCACAGCATGTCTTTTCCGGATATATTTGGGGTGTATCCACTGAGTAAGTCTTACTTTCTGCCAAACTACTGTTTCAACAATGCAGTCTTTGGGGACATGGAGGAAGTACACACTTCTGCAGGATGTCTGCTAGGTTTATATTTATATTCATGAATTGCTTCGGACACTGGAGCAGACTGACCACTCTGGAGTCCACAGGAGTTCAGTATCTTGCTGAAGGGCATAAAAAAGCTACACATTGAATGATTCAAATGCAATGCAGGGCGCTTGTCTCCATCTCTGGTAGCTTTCCTGCCATCATGGCCAAACCTCTGGGTATTTGCCTGGAGCACTGAGCTCTAACTGGGCTCATGCTACTCTCTGATCCTTGTCCCCGAGGCGCTGGTGTCAGCTCCACAGCAATGGCTGTTAACCCTTAAAAGTCTTAGGCCCACACTTCATGTTCTTGTATTTACAACTCTATAACTTCCATGTCCCAGCATGATATGATCGCAGACTTGTTTGGAGGTGAAGCTATGCTGCTCTGTTGGAAATCTGAAGATCATTTTGAGGCTCATGTCACAGTTTTAGAGTGTACTGGACATAAACTGATTAGCATCAAGATTTGGCACTTTAATCCAGTTTGTATTTACAGTGTTTTACGTCCATAACATATGAAACGGTAGTGGAATAATTCAGTATGGGCCTGTGGTTTGTGCGTAGGCTATGCTTTACAGCAACACTTTCAGAGTGTCTATAATCTGGTACGAATATGTAGTATGTGGTATGTTCTCCCTGTGTCTGCATGGGTTTCCTCCGGGTGACTGTCTGTGAGGAGTGTGGTGTGTTCTCTCTGTGTCTGTGTGGGTTTCCTCCGGGTGACTGTCTGTGAGGAGTGTGGCGTGTTCTCCCTGTGTCTGTGTGGGTTTCCTCCGGGTGACTGTCTGTGAGGAGAGGGTGTGTTCTCCCTGTGTCCACGTGGGTTTCCTCCGGGTGACTGTCTGTGAGGAGTGTGATGTGTTCTCCCTGTGTCTGCGTGGGTTTCCTCCGGGTGACTGTCTGTGAGGAGTGTGGTGTGTTCTCCCTGTGTCTGTGTGGGTTTCCTCCGGGTGACTGTCTGTGAGGAGAGGGTGTGTTCTCCCTGTGTCCACGTGGGTTTCCTCCGGGTGACTGTCTGTGAGGAGTGTGATGTGTTCTCCCTGTGTCTGCGTGGGTTTCCTCCGGGTGACTGCCTGTGAGGAGTGTGATGTGTTCTCCCTGTGTCTGCGTAGGTTTCCTACGGGTGCTCCGGTTTCCCCCCACAGTCCAAAAACACACGTTGGTAGGTGGATTGGCAACTCAAAAGTGTCCATAGGTGTGAGTGTGTGAGTGAATGTGTGAGTGTGTTGCCCTGTGAAAGACTGGCGTCCCCTCCAGGGTGTATTCCCGCCTTGCGCCCAATGATTCCAGGTAGGCTCTGGACCCCCCGCGACCCTAATTTGGATAAGCGGTTACAGATAATGGATGGATGGATGGATGAATCTGCAGTGTCTATAGTCTATATCACCTGAGAGCAAATATGAATAGGGACTTTAATTCAGTAAGAATTTCCAGTAAGATTTTGCAGTGTTTGCAGTGTGGTACCTGGAAGCGGGAATGGCGGATGGACTATTACCCGGTGTGAATTTGTGGGAAAAATGCCTTTGTAAGTTTGTAACCTGAACGTATTTTCACGTCAGTCAACAAAGCATGTCGTGATATTAAAACTGCTGCAGGAACTGCGGGTCACGACTTGGGTGAAAGGGTTAAACATTCATTCATTCATTCATTCATTTATTCATTCATTGTCTGTAAGTGCTTATACAATTCAGGGTCGTGGTGGGTCCGAAGCCTACCCAGAATCACTGGGTGCAAGGTGAGAACACACCCTGGAGGGGGTGCCAGTCCTTCACAAGGCGACACACACTCACATATTCACTCACACACTCACACTTTTGAGTTGCCTATCCACCTACCAATGTGTGTTTTTGAACAGTGGGAGGAAACTGGAGCAAAGTTAAGGATGAGCAGCAGATATTAAGATTTCTAGGTTTTGGAATATGAAATAGAAAGATGAAAGAATAAAAAAGAAGAGTGAACACTGTAATGTTTTTAACATTTCAGACTCTGAATGTAAAAAGCCAATAGCAGAAGTGCACTCTTCATCCTTGGTGCTTTTCAATGGCATTAACAATGCACCCACAGCAATCAGACAACAACTGCGCTGCGTCCAAACCTTAACTTCTGGGATTTCAGGAGGGTCTTTTGTCTCTGTCTCTCTTTCTCTCTTTCTCTCTCTTTCTCTCTCTCTCTCTCTCTCTCTCTCTCTCTCTCTCTGAGACAGATAAAAGAGGACATTTCAATCTTCTGTGCCAGGCCCCATTTCAGGGACCTTGGCTGTATCTGACAGACATCGATCGACCATGAGGGAGAGCTCACAAACTTCACTTCCTGCACATCCATGTCCATGGGTGGAGGAGTTAAAGTGTGACACATGAAGGAGTGATGCTGCTGCACCATCCACACTGTCACAAGTTACATATACATTTAAAGGCTCGTGACATTTCACTGAACTTCATGTTTCATTTCTTGATTAAATTTAAGACAATCCACCTCAAGGAAAGGGTTGCTGCAGATGTGAAACACTGGGTCTGACAGCTCAACACTGTGGGTCTGAAAGAATGTGGAACTGTTCTAGAAGCCTGCACTGAAGAAAGGAAATAGACTCAAAAGAAGAAAAAACAAAGAGTTTGAGTGGATTTAACGAAACAGAGCCACCAGTGGACTGGAGCTTATTTAGTGATTATAAAATTACTAAGAATTATGAGTATGAGACAAACTTTGAATACAACTATGTTACAAATACCTGAAGGGCTCTTTTCTGATGGTCATGTTGACCATTTTAAACTCAGTCTCTGTGATGTGTGTTATGTAAAGCTATAATAAAGGCACAGCATCATTTTGAAGGTGTTTTGGAGTCAACAGAAAAGCGGTTGACCCATAGCACACTTGATTGGGCAGATGCTTCAGCAGGTTTAATGGGTTTTAAAGGGTTAAAGAGGTGTGTTTTGAGTCAAGAGGGAAGCTGTTGAGCCCAAACACTTATAATAAGTCAACGGGCTTAAGTTTACTTGCTTTTATTTGAAGTGCTTTGGAAGTTAGTTATTTTTATTAATTTGATACCATGAGATAATTATTGCTTTGTGGTTTAACTTTGTACCACAAAAGCTACAGAAAAAGATCAGAAGTAGAATTGCAGAGATCTGTCTAAAATTAGAGTGGAACAAGAATAACTGGCGCTCTTTATTGTTTTTTATCATACTATAATAATAATGTAATGACTGATGATTTTCTCTTACAAATGAATATCACAGTACTATTATAATTTACTACATTGTTATAACCAAGTAACTAATGAAAATAAATTCAAATTTAAAAGCAATCATAACCACGAAGCATATCTGCAGGAGGACCGCAGGGACATGTCGGAGAACAGGTGCACTGGAGTGAAGGTTGTAGAGACAGGCATTGAGTTAAGAACATCTGTGAAAATTAGGACAAGACTCTATCAAACTCCACGAGTTCAGGACTGGCCAGCGGTTAGCGGTCAGCGGTCACCTTTACCGCAGAGCATCTGCTTCCAGGTCCAATCTCATGGCCTTTCACAACACCACACAACACACACACACACACACAAACAAGCGCAGTGCCAGAAAACACACACAGCGCACTTCGTAGTGTTTGATTTTCAAAGCCTACGGTTTGAAATATTGATTACTGTCAGCTCGGAGCCAGCTGTTAGGTCAGTCAAAGCCCGTTAGCCTCGGGATAATGATATTCATTGGGAAATTGCTTGAGAGGCTTAAATTTTTATCTCTTATTACAGTATGCAGGATTTCATTCTAATAGAATTTGGGATTGCCGAAAGCGAAACCCAGCTGCCTCCAAGCCCCACGCTGCGATAGGAAATAAAAAAAATGTATCTGTCGTGAAAATGAAATATCTCTCTGCCATTTGAAGGTCTCAATTATAAATGACGCAAAAAAGAAGAGAAAGAAGTACAAAAGGAAGAAAGCTTTTGCATTGAGCGTGTCCTTCGTGTCCTCAGAGAGGCACTGCTGTTCCTGTCTCTGTTGTTGTAGTTGTTGTTGTTCCAGGAAGGGATTCAGACCTCTACAGTCCAGCTACACAGGACAGTGCAAGGATGCACAGTACCCAGAACCTAGCGCCACGGAGATATGTCTGAACCCAGTGGCATCCGGCTGGTCACGGCAAGTTTGGTCTCCCCTCGACCCCATTTCACAAAATCCAAGTTTGAGTCAAGTTCAGATTTCACATTTCATGCTTTTCACAGTTTTACATTTTAAACCTTCTTCCATATTTTTAGGTCTCCTCTTGCCTCGCTTGTACGGCTGAAGCAAAGGTCCCTGAGACCCTCATGCAGAAAGAAAAAGCAATAAATACAGATACCTGATTTAGGAAAGTACAACTTAGTTAAACCATTTCTTTTTAAATATCTGTGTGTGTGGCACTGGTATGAGTGGATCAGACACAGCAGTGGAGTTTAGAAACATTGCCCGGTCATTGGCCACTCTTAAACACACCTATCTTGTTGGTCCACCTTGTAAGTGCATAATCAGTTAGTGTTAGTCGTCTTTTAGTCCTTCATCAGTGGACAGAGGACACTGTTGTCTGGATATTTTTGGATGGTGGACTATTCTCAGTGCAGCAGTGACAGTGAGGGGTTTCAAAACCCTAGTGTCTGATCCACTCGCAACTACACAACACACACTAATACACCATCACCCAAAAAAATACTTGGAATACGGTGGTCTTGTAGGTTTCCTGACTGCTGCAGAACAGGGTGTAAAGGGGCCATCAAAGTATGCAGAGCAACAGGTGGATTACAAAGTGCAACTAAATGGTCAATATAGCTGATAAATTTAACAATATGAATAGAGGCATGACGTGGCAAGAATAGAATCTATGTATTAAACTCTTCCAAAGCATTTTTCAAATGACCCCTGACCTGAGTGACCCACAGGAAACCCCTGCAGTGAAGTAAACAGTGGACTCACGGCTCTCGATGGCGAGGATGGTGATGTTGTGAACTGCGTTGACCTCTCGGTCCAGAGCTTTGGCCGTGCTGATGACCCCTGATGTTGCCTCAATGTTGAAGAAACGCTCCAGATCTGTGTTTCGGTCAATGGAGTATCTGTGGGAAGGAATATAGATACAGTATATTAGCATGCAGTGACCATAGAGATGTAGAGATGCTGCAAATGAATGTTATGTTAAAGTTGATTCTGTCTTGATGAGGAATCATAGCGTATGTGTTTCCATATAATATCGGGCATCACTTCAACCAATAACGGTGTATATCATAGTCAAGCTCCATTTTGTGTAATAACATCTGTTGATAACAACAACAAGAAGACCTTTATCAGAGTGCATTATAATGTTTACTACGTTCTCAGGAGTAAATGCTGTAACGTTATGGAGCTACATAGTCTGGCTTCATAAAATAGTATGTAGGTAATTACAGCAATGAATGGACAAATTTACAGGCTTATGCCAAGCATTATAATGCATTATAAATATCCTATAACATGTAATGTAGCTTTTATAAAACATTATAAACAAGTATTATAAGCTTTTTAAGGTTTCCTTATGTTTTCTTATTGTTAAATGTATATTAGAGACAGGAGTCAATATGTTCTGAAAAAAGAAATACAGAAAAAAACATGAATATCCAGCTTTGTCTTGTTTATAATATTATTTTTTTAAATCATTAATATTACTACAACTGAGATTGTGTTTTGTCTGAGAGGGAATCATATGGAGAGGCAAAACACAATGAAAAAATACAAACAACACCATCCAGTCAGTACCCTTACTCAGCAGCCAATGTGACCCAAACAAGCCAACATTCATCTCTTACGTCAAGCTCTGCGCTCATTTCGGAAGACTGATATCTCCAATTAACATGCTGATACACTTCTGTATTAGCTCCACATGACAGAAATAATAAGCCACACAATCAATCCTCTTTGTTTTTCCTCAGTGTGGAATATCAAAGCTAATCAATGATAATTCAGAAAGCGGTGAGAGTAATAGGTGCGAGAAAAGTGTTACTGTTTACGTCGTAATTAAGCTGGGAAGGTAGGCATGAATAATGTCAGCACTACGCTAACACGCTAAAGCGCTACATCTAAACTTCGCTAATGATGAATCATGTTGGCTTGGCAGAGGGATACAGCACGTGTGAGTGACTGGGTGAGTGTGTGATGCCCCATCCAGGCTGTGTCCAGTTCTGACCTAATGCAGTCAAGTGAGTGGGATTAAGCTTGACCAACCTTACCCCAGTTGCTATGAAAACATGTAGATATAGGTCGAGCACGGGCAGGTTAGTTGTGCTGAATCATGGGAAATTATCAGTAACTCTCACCTGATTGGACTGTTGGTGGAGTCTGGGTCCAGGGCAGAGACTGTCCCGATGATGGTGCCCACTTTGGCTGCCTCTGAGATAGTCATCCTGCTCAGAGGAGTGGAGAAGACCGGTGGCTCGTCCACATTGTTCACCACCAGCTTGACCATGGCTGTGTCGCTGAATGGACCCTGGGCCCGGAAGCGGGGGTCAATGTTCCTGTTGGAGGCTTCGATTTTCAGGGTGTAGCTGGACTTTGTTTCATAGTCAAGATTCTGTGAAGTGGACACACAGGAATGAAATTATTTATGTAGTTTTATTTAAGGGGATATCAATAAAATGGGATGCTCTGGAGCAGCTGGAGATAAGGTCACCATTGCTAAGTATAGGCTAGACAAAAAGAAAGCCTCCAGCCTGGGGTTGTACAGCAGTGGAACAGCCTTCCTTAGAGGGATGGACCTCCATCCAATACCTTTGATTTGGAATTGTGTTTGTGATTCAGAACTAATCTACCAACATCAGCACCTGATCTCACTAACGTTTATACGACTGAATGCAATCAAAAATACATGCAGATCTCCCAAAATCTGATTAGCATTTCCTAGGAGAACAGTGCTTGTTACTGCTGGAAAGTAGGACAAATATTCTCATTTGATTTCAGAAAAAAGGAGTGTACGTTTTCATAACTGTGTCCAAACTGACAGACGAAACTAAATCAAAGTCCCATGTTTGAAAACTGACCCCACCAACAAAAGTCAGAGCACAATGACGTCCCCCAGCTGCTGCTGCTCCTGATAGCGGCCGACAGAACGGTGCAGTAGAGTCAAAGCCGTATATTGATTTTAAGACAGAGATACATGATGCCAAAAATGTCTTCTGGAATAGTTTCTCAAATGGTCATTCATCACGCCTGTCCACTGCAATATGCAGCCAAATGAAAAATGGTCACCAGCGTCCAACTTTCAACACGAAACTTTTTCTGAAGACTAGACTACAGCCACTCTGGTAGGTGATCCCATGCTGGAGATGAGGTTTTAAACATGGTTGCTCAACTAAATGGTCAAGTTGGAAAGGGGAAAGTGGACATGAAGTGGTTAGGACTCTTCACTGTGGTGGTAGGAACCCGGTGTCCAAAAGACTGGTCTCAAATTGAACTTGGATGTATTGGAATGAAATCCCTTTCCCAGGATATGTACAATGTGGCATGTGCTTATAGTTATATATATATATATATATATATATATATATATATATATATATAACCCCAACCCTAAACCTCAAGGCCTAAATCTAAACCTAAAACTAAACTCTAACCTTCTTCCCAGGCAGAGCTACAATAATGTCCTCCCACAACCGTTTACAGCACTGTTTCTGTAACTCTTCATCCGGTACGTGACAGACTGTGTTGACTGAGTGAAACAGCGCCACCTCTGGATAGGTACAGCTAAAGGTACATTATATTCTCTTCTCCAGAAGGAGAGGTGAATATTTGTAATCTTTAATTATTATACAAGTGTGTAAAATATTCATTCATTCATTCATTCATTCATTCATTCATTCACTGCCTGTAAGCACTTATCCGGTTCAGGGTCGCACCTGGAATCATTTGGCGCAAGGTAGGAACACACCCTGGAGGGCTGCAAGTCCTTTGCAGGGCGACACACACTCACACATTCACTCACACCTAAAGACACTTTTGAGTCGCCAATCCACCTACCAACGTGTGTTTTTGGACCGCAGAAGGAAACCGGAGCACGCGGAGGAAACCCACACAGGACAACACATCCAACTCCTCTAAGACATTTACCCAGAGTGGAATTTGAACCCACAACCTCCAGGTCCCTGGAGCTGTGTGACAGCACCACCTGCAGCACCACTGTGCCGTTCGTGTGTAAAATAAAAATAATTAATATAAGTCCTGGAAATGAAATTGGACATCCTCCACAGAGACTGATCCCCAAAGAAAGGTGTAGGATCAGTTGTTGTTGATGGTGTAGTATCTGCATTTGTGGTGAACACCTGCTGACCACTGGTTCACTGTAAATACATCAGCATATGTTTCTTTACAATGAATATTCTCCCATAGTTTCACTGTAAAAGACTTTGTTTACATCTCAAATGTTAAAAGCTGGTGGAACTCCATTGTATGTGTGACTTCAGCATTCTCTGAGAAATGCACGGGCACATCATTGGTGACTTTAGCAGCAGCTCAAAAGCACATTTGGAAGCTGATCCCAGGAAATATTCAGCAGATGCTACATCCCACAGCCACGGATTAACTTTCTGATATTACGTACAGATGTGGGCCCACCCCCGTCTCTAATTCTGCTATTAGTTCAGCCACAAAACACATCAGCTGTGACATTAAAGGTACACTCACTGTCCATTTTATTAGCTCCATTGACCAGACAGGAGCCATTTTAGGTTCTACAGTTAGATAATGTAGGCCTTCTATTGCTCTGCTTCATTGTTACCCCACGTATACCCCATTTTAATGGTCAGGACACTCGGATAATGGATTATCTGTGGTACTGGGTTTGTGTGTGATATGCTGGTCGGAGTGGATCAGAGACAGCAGTGCTGCTGGAGTTTTGGACCAGATATTGTTAGGGTTAATCATCATGTAGCATAGTGTAATTGGGTAGTTAGTGATCTCCTGCAAGTGTGTTAAACCCCAGTGTTATTGTGTAGGCAACACTTAAAACAGAGTTAGTGGCTAGCTTCAAATACCCTAGAAGAAGCATGTGCAAGCCTTGGCTCTGGCTGCTCTCTCAGCTCGGTAGCATTGTGTGATCATGAAGTGGGGCTTTAAAGTGTGGGTGGGATTTTGAAATGATTGATAATAAGCAGAGGAAGCAATTCTTCAATCAAACCTTCAACACAAATCAGCTTCCATCATGTTCTAGTATATACAGTGCAGACCCCCCGTTTCTATGGCCCACCTTCTGCAGAGAAATGACCCCTTCTTGTGTATCTGGGTCTGGCTGGACCCTGAAGACCCCCAGGCCATCTCCTTCGATAATTCTGTACTCCATCTCTGCGTTGGCTCCCACGTCCGAGTCCAGGGCTTTTATCTTGGCCACTTCTGCGGCCAGGGGCAGAGACTCAGGCATAGAAAACTGATAGGATTCTACACACACACACACACACACACACACACACACACACACACACACACACACACAGAAATTATTGATGATGCTATTTCTCTTTTTCTCTTATCACCTGGCTGCTGCGACCGGTCCATGCTGGTCATGTGACCTCACTGTGTGCTACATTGAGCGCTATTCACTGTGTGGACAGACTGAGATTCACTGCACCAGTTAAACACATTTCTGATAACGGTGATCTACAATGTGTGTGTGTGTGTGTATACCATGTATATATCCCATTGTGGGGGACCAAAACCTGCTTACACACTCACAGTGTGGGGACCTGTCTTCTTTGTAGGGACCACCAACTGGTTTAAGGTGGAGACGTGTTTTAAAGTTTTAAAGATTAGGGTTAAGCTAGTAATGCATATGAAAAAGCTAAAAATAAGTCCCCACAAAACGAATTAACATCTATGCAATGTCCCCACAATTCACAGATACAAGATTAGTTTTGTGTGTGTGTGTAGAATATTAAATATATTTCTAGTGTCTAGACTTTTCAAAGCTGTTTCAGAGACAGGCGTACTTCTTGAGAAGCGTGGGGGGTTGTCGTTGACGTCAGTCAGTGTGACGGTGACCGTGGTCGTTCCTGAAAGGCCACCCATCTGGCCGCCCATGTCCTTGGCCTGGATGACCAGCAGGTACTGGTCCCTCGCCTCTCGGTCCATATTGGGCAGCGCAGTCCTCACGATACCTTTAAGAACATATTACAACAAGATTTTATACACTTTTGGAATTCAAGATTGCACAGCAGTGAGAAGTGACTAGCAGAAGCCCTGGCATTTAGCAGTTTTTGCTTAGTTCACTATCTTCTCCATTCTCATTTTCTGTTTCACAGTGTGTGGGTTGGTGGACTCCAGATCCCCAAATGAATGTACGTAGGCACATTTTTTTTATATGTCCTCTTTAAAACTCTGGGTAGGGACAGTTCTGAGGGACACTGGATGAGTTTCCAAAGCTCTTCAGTGTCATAATTAAATCAGGATCATGTTGTTTAAGAGTGGCTCTAGCTTTAGACCATATTCAGTCTTCCCCTAAGCATCATAATAATAATGCCTCTCGTCATCTCAGCCCATGTCTCGGAATTAATTTCCTCTCCGTATCCTTGTTAGTTTGGGCATTATCAGCGCTTGACTCAATCCCGTGGCGATTAAACGGCCCCTCGTTTTCCCACCCTGTGTCCAGACTGTTTGAGATAAACTCTAATCAATAGGAGCTGCTATTTACCATGTCTGGCACTTGCCGCTTCCACATGCAAGTGGAAGGGGGGATGTGAACAACAGTTCTAAAATTAGCCTATACTCTTATAAACAAAGTTTAATCAAGGGGGCTGCAATTTGCCCCTGATGACAAGCCTCATGAGGCAGGAGAAATGACCACAGCTCACTGCAAGTGTGCTGATTGCCTTCGAGGTTTGTTTTGATGTAATCAGGTGCTAATGTGTGGCGCCAACTTCATCCAGACCTTGTCAACTCCTTCCACAACTTCAGAAAGGCCTGGGATTGATTCCGTTATTTATCGTCCTGCAGGAAGCAGCGGTCAACAGCTGTAAGCACTTAGCCAGGGAAGGTGGCAGGTACTATGCCAGTGTCTACTAATATGACCTCCTTGTTTCTACACTCACTGTCCATTCTCGCAGCTTCACTGACCATGCAGGACAATTTTGTAGTTTTAAAATTACAGGCTGTAGTTTACCCATTGCTCTGCATACTTTAGCTCATCTATCTTCCAGTCCTCCATCAGGGCCACAGGATGCTGCCCAGAGGATTCTGTTGGTTAGTGGACTATTCTCAGTCCAGCAGTGAAACTGACTTTAGCAGCACTTGCTTTGTCTGATCCACTCTGAGCAGCACAGCCCACACTAACACACCACCACCGCATCAGTGTCACTGCAGCACCGAGGATGATCCGCCACCCAAATCATCACATACCTGCTCTGTGGTGATCCTATTGGTGTCCTCACTATAGAAGAACAGTGTATAATCCATTCATTCATTATCTGTAACGGACACTTTTGAGTCGCCAATCCAAGCAGACACAGGGAGAACACACCACACTCCTCACAGACAGTCACCCGGAGGAAACCCACACAGACACAGGGAGAACACACCACACTCCTCACAGACAGTCACCCGGAGGAAACCCACACAGACACAGGGAGAACACACCACACTCCTTACAGACAGTCACCCGGAGGAAACCCACGCAGACACAGGGAGAACACACCACACTCCTCACAGACAGTCACCCGGAGCGGAAATCAAACCCACAACCTCCAGGCCCCTGGAGCTGTGTGACTGCGACACTACATGCTGCACCACCGTGCCGCCCACAGTGTATAATTGTAGAACTAAAACATGCAACTTTATAGTAAGCACACCTGGTATTGTTTTCAAACTTCAAAACTTATATAAATCATATATAAATCTCACTTATGAAGTGTGCAAGTATTAATCATGTATAAATTGCAAGTTTAAATCCTATAAATGAAACTTTGTGTGTACACACCACTTATAAATCAGGTTTTAAGAACATAAATCCCCTGTAAATTACATACATGAGGCATATAAACCCCGCCAGTAAGAATCTGAATGCGAAATCTGAATGTTAAGTATCCCCTCGTGAGCGCGCTCGAAGTTGGGGGGTTTGTTATGGAGTGTCAGAGCTGTCACGGCTGCTCAAACTGCATTATTTAATCTCAGGATTGTAGTCTCAGATGACAGCCTGAGATCTATCGCCAGGTCCCTCTGCAGCTGGGTGAGATAGGGCTTTTCTGCGCTGCTGCACTGGGCACATTTGAAGAATCTCGACAATAAATCCTCTAAAAATATTCCTCGGAATAATCAGCGTGTCTCAGGAATGTCAGGAGGTCGGGCATTTTTTAACTCGCTCTCGCTGCGGGGGATACGAACGAACAGTGGTCTCGAGCGTGGGAGGTGGGGTGGATCTGGTGAGGGGTGGAAAACATGTGGTGGATACCCTCCTATGACAGGCATCAGGGTTTTGAGTTTGTGTCTCAGTCACATGACTTCAGTTCAAATGGTGAGTTGACACATGGTGACCGTTGCCCTGCCAAGTGACATAAAAATAATGCTCAGTGTTTGATGGATGCAGCAGCAACTTATTATCCAGTAGGATGTTGGTGGGATTGGTGTATAGAATCCAGCATTCTGCCATTGCTCCATTGCAGATATATTTATTCAGAAGTTGCATTGTTCCAAACTTTTTGGAATGAGAATTTCAACAGAGGTGTGGAAGTGGAATTTCCTAGTTACTCAGTGGTGAGATTAATTAGAAAACTGCTGGATTCTGTAATATATTTTATACTCATGTTGAGGTGCTAGTAAACAATGAGGGATGAAATATATTTCATCAACAATCTGTAAAAATTGCACAACACAAAAAGAATGTAATGTGCCCTATTCACTATCTAGTGAACTATTTTGGCATTCCGCCATTTTTGGTGTTGTACAAAAACAATTTCACACTGTACCACAATAAGTAGTGTACAACTGGTATATGCTAGTGGATAGAGGATACCCATAATACTCTGCGCTGTTTGGCATTTACCCCCACAAGGTAGAGTTCAAAACCGTGAAATCAGTCCCCTATAATTGTGCAGTATATAGTGAGTATTATAGGGAATAGTGAATAGGGAACATAACTACAGATTTTATTTAAAGACAAATGTGAAAATATAAAAATTCTGAAGCCTGTTATTATGAGTAAAGAGTTGCCGTCAAAATAAAACATTGTATCTTATCTTAGTTTGCTCTTCATGGATGTACGAGTTCATTTTTGACACCTAACTTTAAACATAATCAAATCCCTAAACGTCACCCCTAACCCCAGCTCCAAAAAGTTGGAAGCTGCAGGATATTTCTTTGCTGTCCTCCTGAGTAATGTTCTTCTACAACATTATTTCTGTTATTCTTCTTCAGGTAAAAAAAACGAGAATTTGAGTTTATTTAATAAAACAGTGCCCCCAGTGGACAGGAGTGCACTTTACTGTTGAAGTAAAATAACTATGAATCAAAACTAACCAGGGCTGCTCGTTTCGACGTCCTTTAAATAAATGTATTATTATTTTTTTCATTATTTATTATTATTATTATTACCAATTGACAAACAATGGCCCACGAATATGAATGAATTCCATTAACTATGTAACAATCACTGAAGGTTACAAACATTTTTCTGCCCTTGTATTTTACCATTCTGAAGATATGAGGTTTTGTTCCAACAGTGCCGTATGCTGCAGTGAGAAGAGCTCTGGATCTTTGCAAGAACATTAGCAGGAACAAAGAGTGAGAACCATTTCCTTGTTTAATGTTTGTTTGTACCTGTTTTGGGCTCCACTGAGAAATAAGGCTGTCCCTCCAGAATGCTGTAGACCACTCGGGCACTGTTGCCGTACGTGGGGTCGTCTGCGTCTGTGGCCTTCACCTCCACCACAGAGGTACCTGAAAAACAACCGTGATGTCATTAGTGGTTTATTAACACTCAGTGACACTCAGTCACTCAAGAGCCTATGGTCACTGTGCTCAATGCCATTGGTTTGTTTCCAATACCACTGTTGTGTAGAAACGTTTTGGGAGATTAAACATTGTCAGAGGCTAAGACGTCATGTGACAGGTCTATGAAGGTCGACCGTGATTGGCTACTTCTTTCTCATGAACTGTTTAAATGGACTATTAGTTTTTCCCTTGAACAGTTGGTGCAGATGTGTATGGACTTTAAAGAGTAGCATACTTCAATGCCATTACAGTGTAAGGAGCTGTGAAGGGAGTTCCACTGTGATAAACTGTAAGGAATACAATGACCCACCGCAACGTTTAGGACAAAAGACAAGGGCAAACGTATGTGTGTGCTCTCCATTGTCCCTCAAAACATGAGGCTGGACTGAGCCTCTGTCGTGTGGTGGGCAACTCATTCATTTTGGTCTCATTCTGATCATTTTTTTAGCCGTGCCTAAGTCACAAAACGACACAAGGACACAGCGAGTGACTCCAAGAGCAGACTATAACACACACCACAAAATGTCGGTCTGTGGTCGTCCGCAAGTGTTTTATTGAATCAGATGCCTTCGCAGTCCCATTTACGCCTCTAAACACTTCCATATCATTGTTATCAGACAACAGATTCATGCTTTCATGGCAAGTTCCTTCATTTCTTTGTGAAATAATCCTATTCTTCCCAAACACAATCCAATTCGTATGTGAGACTGCGTCTCTTATGATTACAAGCGGCCTCTCATCTCCAGAAAGAGGGCTTAAAGGGGATAGCTTATGAAAAGCTTGGTTGTTCCGTGCATATGTGCATTCATTTTGTTTTTTCCTTTTTTGTGTGTGTGTGTGTGCTGCCTAAGTCTGAAACCATAATATAGAATGAGCCAATATAATTTGGCATGGCTTCTTATGTAGAGTCCTGACATTTTAGAATTGCCACGCCCCCTCATCTGAGTCCAATCACATCTAATCCAATCACAACATTGGACTGAGCAAAAAAAATAAAATAAATAAATTGCTAAAAACCAGAGCTTCTGCTCCTAGCTCCTCACTGCTGTGAACTCGGGGTCGGGGTGAACACAGAGCAGCTCATTATCATTTAAAGGGAAAGGTGCAGAAACTAGCCGTTCTGAAAAGGGATGTTTAGACTCCAGGAGAATGCTGCTGTAGTGTTTGATCCTTTTGGTGTTTCAACTAAAGTACATCACAGGCATTTAATTAATATCCCAGAAGTGCATTCACTTGTGGGAAAGGGGTATAACATGTCCCCTTTAACACTGCTGGTCTGGCCAGCTGCTTTTTCCCACATAGATTTTATTTCAACTTTAAAACATCTAATGAAAAGTGCCAGAGCTTCATTTGGGCTCAATTTACAGGCTGTTGCGTTCCTCTGGAAAAGAAAGAAAATGCTGATTATCCTTAAATGCATTCGCTCATAAAGGGACTAAATAAGATGTTTGGGAACAGGCCCAGTTTGTGTCAAATCTGAAACCCAAACATCTGGAAAATGCCACTGGGAAAAGGAACGGGATGCTGCTGAAAGGCAGCAGCACTCGCTATTAGATGATGAGATGGGACTTTAATTTACGTCCCCAAAGACACCATCTACACTTTATGTCCAAAAACTTATGAACAAACAAATTCAGCTGCTTTAATGTGCACCCGTTGCTCATACAGCTGTATCTTGTATCTGCATTAAAAAACCCAGGGTATATAATGTAACCCTCAGCTGCATATGAACCTAAGATGCTCAGTACCAAGTGTCAAGGTGTATAAAGCCCCCCATAACTGTAAATTATAAATGTTAATATGATTTTCTCACCGTATGTTAAAAGAATTGTTCAAGGACAAATCAAATGTATGTGATTTTCTACAGACCCAAGATGCAGTTTATTGGCAAAGACTTATTTACAGTCAGACTTTCCTTTAGCCAGTTTAGAAAAAACGAATCATTGCTAATATTGCTAACAAGTCAGTAGTCACCCAAATACCCCAAATTGTTTTTGGAAACCTGTGTGTGCTGGAAACAGATCTAATGTGTTTACAAAGTCCCAGTGTCTGTAAATAAGTAAAAAAAAAAAAAAAAAAAAAAAACTGTCACGGTTCTGTATGCTAGTCTTTTTCTCTCTCTTTCTCTGCTTATAGCAGAGGTCATCTGGAGTTTTTTAGTCAATGGAGAGAACTCCAAATGTTGAAAAGGATGAACTGAAATGAGGGTATTGCTCTATTTCTGCTCCATAGGTGGAGTACTCCTCCATAGGTGGGTAATATAGACTTATTATTGCTGTTTCGGATCACTTAAGATGAAAATTTTTCCAAACGCTGAAGATGGCTAACTATGTTACAGAAGGTGCTATGAAACAAAACACCTCGAGTTACAGATTTGTTTCTGTGGTAAATCAATCTGTGAATAAAAACTCACGGACAAGTCAAACTTCAGCCACGTACGAACAACAGAAAATGATTTGGCTATTGATTTCCAGTGTTTGTTAGCAAAGTTAGCATTTTAGCAAGTTAGCAAGTCAGTTTTTGTTCTAAACTAATAAAGCAAAATTCTGAATTCAAATATATCTTGCAATATTGCGTGAAATCTGAGGTCATTGATTTTCCACTGCACTATTATTCCACATACTGTATTGTATGGTTTTGTATGTACTGTAAATATTTCAACATTAGCAGTAACATTTAAATCAGTGAATTTCCACATTTTAGCACATGACTCCATGGTGGCTGTCAAGCATTTGGACTCTCACATAAAAAGGGAGTGTCACCTCTTTTTCGAATCTTTCCCACACTGTAGACTGAACACATCAAAGTGATGGAAAGGCGCATATGGAATTATTCAGTGACCAAACAAAATTGCAGATCAAATCTTCTATTTTAGATTCTTCAAAGTAGCCACAGTTGCCACTGATACAGCCTTTCACCACCTTTGCCTTCTTAAAAGAAGCTTTGAGAAGCCACCTGCTTTTCCACTGACCTTGAATCTCATATATACAATATATCATAACACAGGATATAATTTATTCCATTCAAAACAGCCATTACATAGACGTTAGTCATATATTTCATATCGGAAATAGAAGTAGGAAACCTTAATTTAACAAACACTGTTAACATTTCAGCAACCTTTTGAGCCGCTTCCATCCTTACAGTCCTGAAATCAGGTAAAAGTTGGGTCCTCCAACAAAAGCTGCTTCCAGTTTAACATAGACCTTAACATTCATTCAAACATTGCCACACAAGCAGAGAAATGTCAAAAGCAAACAAATTACTAAAAACAGAACTGCTGAAAGTAACATTTCAGACTTTAGGTAAAACAGCACGCACTAAGTCTGGTGAAAAACATACCATTGATATGGTTAAACATGGTGGCGACAGTATCATGCTATGGGGTCCTTCTCAGCATCAGCACTGGTAGACCAACCAAACCTCCCCCACCAGAAGAACAGTAGCTGAAAAGCTGAAAATCCAGCCCACTTCTGACTGAAACTTTGAGGGATTTTGTTACATCATCTCTGTGAATACTTTTGAGAGGCTAAACCAAGTCATGTGTGTCCAAATCTATGCCCTGTGCCTGACCCTTAATAAACTGCATATAACTTATAACTTAAAAGACAGAAGTGAAGCTCAGAATTCTCACTCACAAAGAAATATATATATAAAATCTCAACAACTTTAAAGAGTGCATTTTCTTTTTAAGTCTGCATCTTTCTTGTACATCTTCCCTGTTCTCTTCCATCATTTGCTGATGTGCAACATGATTAAAAAGACATGACATTAGCTTACATTTCAAAAACCTGTCAAAACCTCAGATATCTACTCAAACGTGTAGATCTAACTGCAGAAATATCTCACTCCAGCCTGCTTTTGAATTCATATATATATATATATTTAAGACGATTCTGGAATTTGTACAATTTGTACCAAATATAGTGGTTTTTTGTGGGCATTATCATGAATTTCTGACACCTACTCAGCATGAAAATGAGTCTTAAACCTACCTTAAATATAACCATAACACCAAACATAACCATAAAGCATTTAATTGCCCTACCCTCTGCATGGTCACCAGTTTTTATTTCACAGAGCTATGCTATTGCTATGAGTGTTGCATGTGTGTTAACTCTCTTTTTAGTCGGCTAACTGTAATGTTAGCTTGCTAAAACCTTGCAGATTGGTAGTTAACCTTAAGCTTGGTTGGCTAATTTCATGGAAATATTTAGCAACCTCTCTGTTTAGTTTGTTAATGTCTTTGAAGATAATTTTCTAGGGTACTTGTTATTTGGCTTTTGCCACTGTAGTACTTGACTAACTTTGCTTTTATAGCAGGTTAATTTCTGGATAGTTTGTAAGTAGCTAATTCCATGGTAGTTGCTAGTTAGCTAATTCTCATTTTAGCTGCATAATCCTAGCTAGTTTGTAGTTGGCCTGTGGTCTGTGTTAGCTAAGATGTTATGATAGTAGCCAGTTGGCTAATTCTATATTTAGATGTGCTAGTTGTCTATGTAGCTGGCTACGCTGCTAGCCCTTAATGTATTTATGAATTCATAAAGTTGGTCTAAGGCCCATTTCAGTCCAGAAAGGTGATAAAACACAAGGCAGTGCTAAACTTTTTTTCAGCTGCTAGCAGAATTAAATTAGTGGGAGAATGAAACTCCTAGACCTCCACGTCACGTGTTCAGGCCGACTGACCGGACAATAACGTTTTAATGCAGCCGGACTCACATCTTAATAACGTCATAATGTGTGAAAAATGACCGGGCGAGGCGGTCATCGCCGGCATCTGTTATAAATTTGCGCACCCAGAAGTCAGAAGTGAGAGAGAGACGTGTGTGTAGGTGCCACCGGAGGTCTGCAGCCGCAAACAATCTCCTGCTTCTTAATTACCAAATTAAATTAATCATTTTCTCATTAATCAAGTCCATTCATCAGCGCTCAGCCGCTAATGATTTGAAATTGATCTGTAACGCGGTCAATGAGAAACGAGGTCGCGTGCGCTGGCTAGGGCTAATGGCTTTGCTCTCGGGTTCTGGATGGACACTAGTGGCCAGCATGTTAATGGCTCTTATAAAACAGCATGTCAACTCTCTCCAGCTGATTGTTGGCCATTACACGCCGCATGGTCAAACAGCGGCAAATAAAACCTTCCTTTCAGCAGCGTCCAGAGAGTAAATATTGTCCACCCAGTGATTGATTTGCTCTGGGTTCATCAGTCTGTGGAGTCATCTAAAGGTGTTTGCTTTAAACAAATGCGTGTTTCTCACCACAATGCCATGCTGTCAATTAACCCTCGCATTGCTTCTCAAAGAAAAGTACTCTGAGATGTTTTGTACAAGAATGACCATTTATGCAAAAGGACACAACTGGCCAGTCTAGAACAAGGTCATGGACATTACTGGATAGTAATTACAGGCTTAAATTACTCTATCAATTCTGCCATTAGACACTTGAAACTGTTGCCATAAGATGAATATATCTGTTGTATTTATGCCCATGAAACACATAAAGAGGAAAACATTACTGGAATGAAATGAAAGAAAATGACATTGAACTGAACTGCCCAAGTTTTACCAACAAATGTAACCGTGGTTAGAATGTTCAATAAGCTTTTTCCAAAATCCCACTCCACTCAATGAGAAACTGTAGAGAAGCTCGTGAGGTTTTAAAGGATTTCTACAGTAAAATGATTAAAATGGGGCTAGATAAGTCAATTGCTGACAATGATTCTGGGTCGGCTCCTGACCCTTCATGACCCTGATCAGAATGAAGTGGGCTTTTTTGTTTGTTTGTTTGTTTGTTTGTTTGTTTGTTTGTTTTTTATTTGTGTGAAGATGAATGAATGATTAAATTAAATTAGATTGAAACAAGCTGCAAATATTTGTGGGAGGCAATGAATCAACTGGATTAGTGCAATTGGTCTGAACTGAACTGTTGTTACACAGCAAAAGAATATTGGGGTCCTGGGTTCTATCCAAAGACTGAGGAGTTTAGTCTGTGCCTGGGTGTGTGATCGTCGTGATGGACTGGTGCCTGTCCAATGTGTGTTACTGCCTTGCGTCTATTGATTTAATATAGGCTCTGGAGACACAGCAACCCTGATAAGGCTGTAGTGGTTACAGAAATGGTTTCTCATTTTGAGTTCTATCTTAACGTCAAATTCTAGTGCTCACATTACATCCCAGTATTCCAAAACACAAACACCAAGGACAGTTAAACTACAGGGATTCTGTTCTTGATCCAATCCAATTAAGGAGGATGAATCAATATGTGACATTGTGAATTTGCTATTGCATTGTGACCTCTCACACAAGCCCTTTGTCTTTTTGCTTTTGAGAAACCGACCGACTGTGAATGAATGAATGAATGAATGAATGAATGAACTGAAAGAAGCTGAAAGAAGCTGAAATGACATATTCCAGCACTAAGGTTTAAGACCTGAATCCTAAATGTCCTATGGCAGTAAGTCACTAGCCTCATTAGAACTGCAATCACTCACCCACTGGAGACATCTCAGGCACATGGGCCTGGTAGGGGCCATCTGGAAACTTGGGCTCATTGTCGTTGATGTCCTGGACCTTGATGACGAACTCAGACTCTGGCTCGACAGGCAGGTTGGTGACCCGGTCTCGGGCCTGGGCTCTCAGAGTGTAATAGGCTTGTTCCTCACGGTCCAATCTCTTGGTGGCGTGGATATCACCTGTGTTCTCATCGATAGTGAAAATGGTGGTGGCCCCTTCACCCGTCAAGACGTACTTTATCTTTCCTTCCCCTTTGTCCACGTCAGAATGCAACTACAGGGAGAAAAAGAAGTACATTTCTGTATTTGATTTGTCATCCATGTTTGGTCTAGATCTCATTAACTCTCCAAGTTTATAACCATTATTTATTTAACTAGTGTTTATTAGCGCATATCTCATCGGATCAATTGGAGACGTCCTAATTTTGAGATCGAAACAAACGACAATGTAAGCAATAATCCCAAAAATATACAAAAAAAAATTATGCATGATATTGTAATAAACCCTCTTCCATGGCATTATTTCTAAACTGTGATAAATATTACGTAAACTGTACTTTTTGAAAGTGCCACTTATTTGTGGTGAAGAACCACAATAGGCCAATTTAACAACCACTTATTTCTCGTTCTCAGAGGCCTCTTTATCGTCTTATTTAAAAGCAGGAAGAAAACAACTCATGCGGGTAGAAAATCCCTTGTGATTTCCATGGAATTCTACAATGAAACTCATAATGGCCGTTTGTACACACAGTCCAACGCACAGGCTGATAAATAAATAACTTCTGCATCTCTATTTCTCCTGTCTTCTCTTTGTAAAACCCAACAACGGTTTTATTGACTTGTTTATTCCTGCATTTGGTGCTGAGAGCCTTTATTTATGAGCGTTCCGATGGAGAACTCCAAGCCACAGATACAAAGCCGGGGATATTTTTCCAACAGATGCTCTATTTGTCCAACGGATTTGGCCCTTTCTGTGTGTTTCCGAGGACATTTGGGACTTTGCTGCCATGTAACTATCCATAAACCCAAGATGTGATTGGCTTGGCCATGGTGGTGCCCTATTTACCAAACAGTGCTGTAGTGAGTAATGGTGTCCGAAAACATAGTGGAGAATATCCAACGCACTTCTGAAATCCCACAGTGCACTACTTTAGCTTGTGCTCTGGCAAATACGGTATACCCATAATGCACTGTGTCATATGTAGCACAATGTAACTGCTGTTCCAGTGCTGAGCAAACCTGAGTAATGCTAGCTTAAAATTTAATGTGGGAAATATTAGTGCCCTTGATTTGTAGGGAATAGGGATTGTGGAACCAGTTTGTTTTTCTCTTGTATGATCTTCTACTGCAGTTAAGGTTAGGGTTTGTTGACTGACTGTGAGGAGTTCTGTGTGTTCTCCCCATGTTCGTGTGGGTTTCCTCCGTGTGCTTCAGGATTACGGCACCCAGAAAGAATTTAATATTCATCTCAAATCCATGCCAAAATAAAAGTCTGTAGGACTCAGATGGCCAGAAATTCCATTTGTGTTTGCTCATGTCGGCTCAGTGTAATTAGTGAGGCGTGAGTGTGCAGTGGTCATTGTTTCAGTGATTCTCCAGAGTCCAATATCAATGAGAAAAGTGCTGCTTGGCAGAAGCCCCTGTCTTGTGTGCGATCTTTATTGTATGCATAATTTTGCGGATGATTATGCAGGTCATTATGGTTTCGGTGCTGCTTTATTACTTCAGTCAGCAAACACGACTGGACGTCTAAGCAATACATGCTATTAGATTAATAACCTGTGTAGTATGTGTGCGTGTGTGTGTGTGTGTGTGTGTGTGAAAGAGAGAGAGAGAGAGAGAGTAAATCAGAGACCACCTTTCACTTATGTTTAGTTATGTACTGTCCAGATCCACTTCCATTACGAAAAGGAAAATCAATGGGACCCCTATCAACCTGATCCCAGAAACTATTCCCATCACATTAACACCTCTTACAACTTTCATTTTTAAACGGCAGCAGATAAAACTCAACACTATGGGTCTGAAAGGATGTGGAGACAACAGGAAGCCCACACTGAGAAAAAAGACATAGACACAGAATAAGAACATTTATATTCACTGTTCTTCACAGAGCCATCCTGCTCCAGACCGAATAAGATCGTGAAAAGCAGAAAGTGCAACCAAATTCTGAGACTGAACTTTGAAGCTGTGGCTACAGACGTCTTGAAAAAGCTGAAAGAACGTCTGCTGAAGAGAATGGACGCCGTGCTCAAGGTCAGCGGTGGACACAGTACGACCTGGAAGTTGTGATATCACACTCAGTTTCTGAGACTTCCTTCATCAGCCGAGAAGTGAGTGGAACTCAGTGGTCAGTTCACGTGAGCATATGTTCTCAGTATCATTCCTGCTCATGATCGTCCTCCTCTAAACTGTCCTTTGCTCTGAGGCCATTGTGTGACCGCATTCCCCCTCCCCCTCCCCTCCCTCTCCCCTCCCTCTCCCCCCACGCAGACAAAGCACAACTTAATAGTGTGCAGGAGGTCTGAGCAGAAGAAAGAAATGAAAGAGAGAGGGAGGATGAGAGGATGGAGGGTCAGCAGCATGAAGGGAGAGAGAATGAGAATGAGAGAGAGAGAGAGAGAGAGAGAGACTTATCTATCTTCTCAGACCCCAAGAGTCTTCCTTTCTATCTTTCTCTCTCTCTCTCTCTCTCTCTCTCTCTCTCTCTCTCTCTCTCTCACACACACACACACACACACACACACTCTCTCATGTCTCTCTCTCTCTCTAATCTCTCTGATGCTCTGCCATTTTCTCTCCAATCTTTCTTACTTTAACTTTCGTTAAAAACTCTTTCTCCCTCTCTATCTGTCTTTTTGCTCTCTCATCTCACTTTTTTCTCTTGCTGAAGTCATGAGTATCTCTCTCTCTCTCTCTCTCTCTCTCTCTCTCTCTCTCTTTCTCTCTCTCTCTCTGTGTTTATCACTCTTATTTCTGCTCAATCATGCAGTGTGAATCTGCCTCATCCTAAATCTCCATTCTGTTCTCTTATGCGATGCAAAGTGATTTCTAAGGCCATGGACAACAACAATCATGCAGAGATGAGTCCTCTCACTGCCCCTGATCGTGAAACAACAGAAGAAATAGGACCCTTAAAGAAGGAGCAATATCTCTGTTTACTACCACAGCCAAAGTCTTCGGAATAAATTCAGCCCCTAAACCCAGCGAGGCCCTCATCCCTGCCTTAAAGTGGGCATATCTCCTTGATGTAGACTTTCATTTGGTGAAATCCACCCACCCCCCTCCCCCTTACCCCAGTGACCTGTCTCCTCTGATTCAGCACAAACTCAGCTTTCATTTCTGGCCGTTATTGAACACAGAAATTCATTATGAGCCTCTTCAAAAGGACTGCTTCACATTTTACACATTTGCATTTTAATGAATGTAGAGAGAAATGACCACTGACCGTCCGTCTATAGGGTACGTTCAGGCAAAATGGGTCAGAGTAATACGAGGCCAGAGGCATAAATAGAGTCTTATAAGTTCTACTGAAAAGAAATGAATGGGAATGAATGAAAAGTAATAATTGTAATTCTGTCGTTTGCACTCGGGGCACAACACCTCACTCACTAACATCAATGTATCGCCTACATCAGAGTCCACACCGGAATGTTGCAGAATGCGTTTAGCTTGGTTGGATAGTGCACAGTAGAAAATATAACCAACCTCCATGACAAGTCTGCTGAAAAGAATGAACAACACTGAGTGGACACAACACATAACTAAAGATTTGATGATATATACTGAGTTTGAGATATTTTTAATAAACCACTTTTTGAATATATTTTATTTGATTTTATTAGAGAATTGCACTCAAAGACGAAGGCAGAGGGAAGCAACCTCCTGCTATGCTTTTAATGCTAAAAATTCCATAGTAATCAACAAAAGATGCTACTTTAGATTAGCACTGAATCTACAAAGCTAATTCTGCTAAGAAACATCCATCCATCCATCCATTATCTGTAAGCGCTTATCCAATTCAGGGTCACGGTGGGACCAAAGCCTACCTGGAATCACTGGGCGCAAGGCGGGAATACACCCTGGAGGTGGCGCCAGTCCTTCACAGGGCAACACACACACACACACTCACACATTCACTTACACACTCACACCTATGGACACTTTTGAGTCGCCAATCAACCTACCAACGTGTGTTTTTGAACTGTGGGAGGAAACGGGAGCACCCGGAGGAAACCTACGCAGACACAGGGAGAACACACCACACTCCTCACAGACATTCACCCGGAGGAAACCCACACGGACACAGGGAGAACACACCACACTCCTCACAGACAGTCACCCGGAGGAAACCCACGCGGACACAGGGAGAACACACCACACTCCTCACAGACAGTCACCCGGAGGAAACCCACACGGACACAGGGAGAACACACCAACTACTCACAGACAGTCACCTAGAGCGGGAATTGAACCGACAACCTCCAGGCCCCTGGAGCTGTGTGTGAAGAAACAATAACATTTTATAGTTAGCATTCAGGTTTCAAGCCATTGTTTTGTGGCCTGAGGCTAATTGATGGAAAATTGTTTGCCATTACAGTTAGCGACAATATTTTTGCAGCTCCAATAAAGGCTTTGGTAGATGAGCTATGTCTGAGGTAAAGGTCTTAGACAGATCTCAGACAAACTGCAATTTCAGGGACTTGTTGACGATGACACTTATGAACAGCCAAGTGTCCTTTAAATTAGAGGTCAATTACTTTAGCATGATGCTAACTGGTTGGTTGAGTACATGCTTATGTTTCTGCTAGCTATATTAGCCTTGTAGATCCAATGATGCAAACATCTGACTCCATGCACTATTATTTCTGCCAAGCTGTTGTCTTCAGATGACACTTGTTGACCCTAACCTTTTAATGACAGAGGAACCGTTGCGAAACATCACCTTCACTAATGACTAGCTACATTAGTCTCAAGCAAACTTTCTCCAACAGTCCTGTCTTGGCAGATTGTCTGTGTTTGCAAAACAACGGCAAAACTCGATTCATCATCAAACTGTTTCAGATGAGACTCGTTGAACCTGACCCTCGTCAATGGCGAAGAGTCCTCCAGCGAAAAGAAGCAGCCTAATAAGCCTGTTGTCCAGGAGTGAGGCCAGGTCCATGCTGCCAGCGCATTACGCCACAATAAAGCAAGACAAATGAAGACAGCCATTACAGCCTTGTCATCTGTCGCCGACGAGAGAAAGAGGCGAGTGCCAATTATGCGGCGAGATTAGGGACGCCGCCTGTTTTACACACAGCTAATTTACCGTTCATCTGTTTCCCCTTCCCTTTGTCCTGCAGGAGCCGTCCCTAGTCCTCCGTCCTGCTCCTTCGCTCCTTTCTTGCATCTTCCTTTCCCTGTTCCAATGGCTGCTGATTGGGAACACGGCACTTTTCTGCCTGCCAGCACGTATCAATTACTCTCCTCATAGTCACATCTAATGAGCGCATTTCCAGCTGAAACAAAACTTAGCAGCCAGAAAAAATAAATAAAAAAAATATACACAGCATTAGGCCGAGGATCTCTGGAGTGATCGGCTCATTGCGATATCGCCCAAGCGTTCCTCCTCAGATTCATCGTAATTCCCTCATTGAAATGCGCAAAGTGTGATGGAGATCCACACGGCACCGGCTATGTTACAGATGGCGGCGCCTCTCTTAATTAGCTACATCTCCTCAATCAAGCCATTGAACATGCCTCTTGTTAAAGAACTGAGAGCTGCCGAAAATGAATGGCGATGCAACGATGAGGGAAAACCAGATTTTCCTTCTGCGAATTCGTTAAACACTTCCAACAAACGAACAAGAAAACCTAGCTCTGTCCTCCAGCGTGGGCGCATATTATCCACAGCTGTATGCTGTAATGAGGTATGGGCATTCATTCATTCATGTATTTTCTAAAACTGCTATAGCATCCTGATTAAGGCTGCAGTGGGTCCAGAGCCAACCAGGAATCATAGGCAGGAACAAAACACCCTGGACAGTGTGTGTTACAGTTATATCAGCACTAGGCAAGAGTTTTACCAGTTTTACTGAAGCCAAAACAACTACATGGCATTAAAACTTTAGCTTAAGCCTGGAGCCTGGAACCTGATTTCAAGAAATGCAGTGTGTCAAATGAAAAAAATAAAAGATATGGAATTTGTGTTTCTCAGCTTTACTTTCTGGATGCACAAGTTTTTCATTAGTAGAGTCAGTCTTATGTACCTTTTCATCAGAAATTGTTATTTATTCAGTTAGTCATTGACTCAGTCAGTAAAAATATTTGATAACAACTTCACAAACGGGGCGGCACACGGTGGCAGGTAGTGTCGCAGTCACACGACTCCAGAACTCCAGGGTCCTGGAGGTTGTGGGTTCGATTCCCGCTCCGGGTGACTGTCTGTGAGAAGTTTGGTGTGTTCTCCCTGTGTCTGTGTGGGTTTCCTCCGGGTGACTGTCTGTGAGGAGTTTGGTGTGTTCTCCCTGTGTCTGTGTGGGTTTCCTCCAGGTGACTGTCTGTGAGGAGTGTGGTGTGTTCTCCCTGTGTGTGTGTGGGTTTCCTCCGGGTGACTGTCTGTGAGGAGTGAGGTGTGTTCTCCCTGTGTCTGCGTGGGTTTCCTCCGGGTGACTGTCTGTGAGGAGTGTGGTGTGGGTGTGTTCTCCCTGTGTCCGCGTCGGTTTCCTCCAGACTCAGTAAGAGTCTTGGTGTTTTTATACTCATGTAATAATCCAATAACCACACACAAGTTTTTGTATTTTTTTTGTGAGTCATCTGATCAACACATTTACATACGCTTAGATAATGGGATAATGGGAATAGTCTGATTTCTGAACAGCCAGTAATATCACAGAAATATGAGACATTAAACATGGGCAAGTTTTACCTGCAAATATGTCTGTTTCCTTTATCATGATTTCTAATATTATGCAGTGTTGCCCTTCTCTACACTGAGCTTTCTCTACACTGCTGCTGAGATGGAGAGAAGATTTCAAAAAAAAAAAAAAAACACAAGCATCTGTTCTTGGACACAAACCCTGTCCCTGGGTTACCGACAGAGACCCGAGCTGCTGGACAGGTCTTCGTGGTTGGGAGCGAGTGAAACAAATTTTCATATATAGGATAGTGAGAGAATTTTTTAATTTATCTGAGAGTTTACATGCTCTGAGAAATCAGATTACTGAGCTAAAATCCAGTGTTTATATGGATTTCTAGACCTTATTCTGATCTGAGACATAAGAATGATCTTGAATAATCAGGTAACTACTGAAATCTTCTTAGATTGGATTGTTACGTGAATGTAAATGCATTCAGTGAGCATCAGATGAGCGTCAGTGACTCAGCAAGAGAGAATGACTCTCATCGGCAGTGTAGTAGCAAGCTTATTACACACTCTCCTCTCTTCAAATCACTTTCCTCCACCTTTCTAAACAAATATACACCATGCTGTCTATTCAGAAGCAATTCTAGTCCACAAAAGATTTGATTTTGTGAAATGCTTTTAGCATTAGCTCATATACAGCAACAAAATGAAGCAAATGACATTGTAAGATTAAATCAAAAGCAGCAGGAAATGCTGAGTTTCCCTGGCTTTGTATTTCTTAGCATTCGAGATTCTGTTTTTTTTTATACTGTTGCAAAATGCTTGCTCGCAGTTTATCATCCAGCCGGAACATAGCTAGGCTATTTTGAGATGTCTGCTGTATTAGCATTATTAGCGCCGGGCTACAGAACACAGTCATGCGTTCTGTTGGAGACGGCAACCCGGGGTCATCTCTGAGCCGTGGAGCAAAAAATACGTCTCGTCACATTGTATAGTTCAACTGAGCGTCCCCAGCTCTTCCAAATTTACTTTTAATGCACTTTCCAATTACCATTAGCCTACAGCAGCGCACTGGGCTCATCTTTTAGCCCAAGCTGAAACTCTCATAATGCGGCCCGTCCTTTTGTGGAAATGACAATACAGATGAGGATAAAGTGCTTCAACAAGCTATTTCTGCAAAAAGCTTCTGTTTTATACTTTGTTATATGTGAGTGCTATAGCTACAGAGCAACCAACACAAATAAAAAAGCTGATGTGCTTTTCCAGGCCTGGACAAAGCTGGGGATAGATTCCACAGAAAGATTCTCATTGATCATGTAACTGACTGCTGTCTTTTGTTAGAGGATGGAAGAGAAAAGTTATATTTAATGTTATGACTTTAGGTTGGAGATTAGGTTCTGAATGTGTACAACAAAAATGTCATTTCAACATTAGCTTTAGGACATGATAAAATCCACCCCTTATCCTTCACTTCTACAGTTGCCACGGGACATCTTAACACAGAGGGATGCAAACTACCCAGATCTGCCACATAGGCTGACAGATGGCCAGACTTGCAGGCAGATAGATGGGAATAATCAGAGTTATTCTACCCACATCCCATTCAGAGTAAGGCCAGTTGTGCTGTGTAGGACCCTCACACTCGGACAGTTGAGGCGTGACCTAGATTCGGACCTGCAAACTCTGAGTGACTAAGACAACCTTTAGGACATTGAGCCTGGGCAATACTTTAACGAACTGTAAATGGGGACATTTGACCTATAACAGTGCAGTCAAAATAAACGGGGGTAGATATAACAACCACCTCAACTGAATACCAGCCTTACTTAGCATGGAAAATAATATGGAGCTCATGGATTGCTACAGTTTTCATACCTCATCAGGTTAAAGTCTCTGTAACCTAATAGCTACTGAGCTGAGACATTTCATTATGTTCTTTACAAATGAGGAATTACGTTAGACCACTTCATGATAAACAGTTATGTTTATGTTAATAATCTGTCATTAGTTAGCACTCATCCACTGTTGTTAAGTCTGGTCAGGAGGGAAATCTCAGTTTATCCAATTACTACACCCAGGTATACATCTCTGCAAGCCAGAGACCAGCAAGTAGGAGGGACATACACGGTAAGTAGACGCATTCCAGTGGGAGGTTATGGTTAGGGTTAGGTCACGTCATTTTGGAGGTGGACTGACGGAATTCACTGTGAACTTAGGTCCAAATTCTCTTTGGACAGGTTTCTGTAGCTAGCTACAGGGTTTGAGGGATTTCAATGTAAAATTACTGCACTTTTTCTAGTGTAAATCATGTTTATGTGTAGAATCCGGCGTTTTTCACAATGCTGACGGTGACTATGGTCAAGTTTTAGATTTGACTTCCAAAGAATAATTTCTTCTAACTTCTGTGAGTTGCTGTAATCAACCAATTGGCCAATGATTCGTAGAGTTAAGCCTAGCCCTGGACTATATTCTCCTTTCAATTAAAGATAACTATTCAAAATGCTGTGAAGTCCAGGTCTCCTGGTTTCTCCCTGTCTGAGAAACCACCCCTCAGAATGGACTTAGTCTCGATTTGCAAGCACCTTCTGCAGCACACTTCAAACTTAAAATGTATTTAACATTAAAATGGAATTTATTACTGAATAGACTGAAACTGTAGTAAAATATTTGTACTGCTGTCGAATAAAACTAGACCCATTCTAAAATAATGAAATCATTGAAACTAATAAACATTTAAATCAAAAGACTAAAATAAAATCTAAATCAAATTAGCTGTGAGAATTATTACAGCTTTTGGACAGTGGACAGGTCACTTTTTACCCAAATTGGGCACATTGTTATTAAAGAGTCACCTTTGAGCTGAGATTTTCTGCAGAAAACAGGTAAAACACACACACACAGGCTTTCACCAGTCCTCCAGCTTCTTGTAAACTATTCTTGGGTCACTGTAGAGAGGTGATAAAAATCTGGCTGGGCATTCCGATGTCCGCGTTCGTGTCGCTGTCTTTTGTTTTTGTGACATTTAACGGCAAGCGACAGATCTGGGACGAGGCGAGGACAGGCTGGCCTTCTTTTTTCTCTCCTCCTTAGGTGAGTTTGGCACTTTACAATATCATTTCCAGTCTATTTTTGGAAAAAAAAATAATAAAATCATCTTCCCCTATCACCCCCAGGCAACCAGTCCACCTTAAATAACAGTGTGAATGCCTGAATATCGGAGATAAGTCAATCGTTCCCAGCTGCTGGCTTTTTTACATATAGGATTGATTCGCCTGGGCCTTTTGAAGATGGTCTGAAGGTGATAGATCCGTTCCCCATTGTGATATTTCACCTGAATCAACACCTTAAGAGCGCTATATAAATGCAAATGCTATCGTATTGTATTGTGACGCCGGCGCCAGGGCTGGGGCATAGCGAGCCTCATTCCACCGGCATTGTGGAGGAATCCTTTTCTTATTGGCTGTCATTAGATTCGGAGGTGTCATCTCATATCCTCCGCAGAAGAGTGTATGCTAGAAAGGAGCAGCTCACGCACATCAGCCATGCGCAATATAGTCTGCTTCAATTATTTCAATGGAGTGCTGTGTTCATTTATAGCCAGGGCTTGTGTACAGTGTGTATATCAGTATTCTCCAAAGAAAAACATATTCCTAACATTTTCTTCCAGTTTTGGGGCATTTTCATTGGTGCCTTCATCAATGGAAATATCACAAAAGATAAAGGACAAAAGATGTAGAGCATATTTACTCTTAAAGCCTCACTAAAATAAATTGAGGCCCGTGAATAATCAGTCCTAAAAATACAGGTCACCAAAAGACAGGTTCCATATCTAGTGAATTGATTTGTATGTTGAGGTTACGTTATTAAAGACAGTGTTTTATTTATTTACTTTTGTATAACAGTGTTTCAGCCGTCACAACCCATCCAAGTTAGCCTCAGCCCAGCAACTAACTCGTAAAATGCATAATGTTAATTCCAGAAGCAGCCGCAGTCCCTGGGGAAGAAAGAACAGGCACCTCTGGCATTCCAGATGCAGCAGCACATGAGACAAGATGAGCTCCCCAAAGTAGGTGGTTGATAGGTGTTTCAGCTTCCAACAAACCATTTCAGTAGAGTTCGGTAAAATGACATTAAATATGTTTAAATAAAATATCACAAAATGATGAGTGTAATACCAGGAGTCATTGTTCAAATGTCTGTGTTTGTGCCCACACTGCACACCCCTGTCAGCAGTAAGGCAAGTGTATAGCTCATAAATGCAGTGTTCCTTTGACACAAAAGGCATTGGTATGTTTTTAAATTATGTGTAGAATTATTTTACATTCATTTCATGTTTTTCAATAGTTTCATTCTGGATTGCAGTGGGTCTGAGAACTACCTGAAATCTTGGGGCACAAGGCAGGAACACACTCTGGACAGGGTGCTCATTCATTACAGGGCATCACACACACACACAACTGTGGGGAAATTCTTATGTGCATGTGTGTTTGGACTGTGGGGGGAAACTAGAGCAAAGGGACACACAGGGGACCACACCACACACCTCACAGACAGTTACCCAAAATTGGGATGGAATATAAAAGTGTGTGTGTGTGTGTGTGTGTGTGTGTGTGTGTGTATACACACACCACTGTCAGGAGAGTGCAGGTTAGGTTTGGCAACCTGATGCCTTTCATCTGCAGTGATGACCATTCACCGTCAGCGATCTGCACTGTGAGGGAAGCAGATGAAAAGGCTCCTTGTACACACCTTGCTTAATTACCCAACACATGCTTGGAATCACTGCAAGGGAGGATTTGTGGGATGGGTGGGGGTTGTGAGTGGGTGCTGGTCTTGTCAATCCACCACATGAAAAAGGCCTCTTTCTGTCGCCCCTTTCTTTCTGGTTCAGATCTGCCTGAGTGGATCTCTGATGTAGTGCGAGGGGAGCGGAGAGCATGTGTTTAATCTGCTCGGCCTGGCCCTGTCAGTGGCCAGATGGGGGAGGTGGGCAGTAAAAGCGATGGATCTGGCAACCTCTGTCTGCCACTAGCTGGCCTGCTTCTCATTAAGCCCCCTGTTTAGGAGGTGAGTTGCAAGTTGGTTTTGGCAGCAGGGGAAAAGGAGATGTAAATGGACTGCAGCAGCGGCAGCAGTGGAGGGGGGGGCCTCCCACCCTGTAGAGTTACAGCATCAAAGGATCCCCTTCAATTAAAGCAGGAGCGCTCCACACGCCCAAGCGCAATGCAAGCGGACGCTCAACAGCAAGCTCCGGGATTCTGCCTGACAGGCCCGGTCCATCACTGAAGGAACGGAAAAGAAACAGCATAATGGAGCCCAGCCCGGTGGTCCTGGGGGACCTCCACGCCTTACAGTGTTTTTCCAAGGCTCTTGCACACCTGCGTGACTAATTAGCAACCCCTTAATGAGTTGAACGAGGTTTGCCCGAGCAGGAATAACACTAAACTGTGCATTTGTGGCATGCCCCAGGTGTCACCACTGGGAACCCTTGCAAATGCAATAGGAGGGAATACAAAACAAAAAAACAACCAAGAAAACTCCAGATAACATCATACACTCCCATGTCATACAGCAGTGCAGCTGGCCATTGTTAATGACCTGACAATGATTGTGATGTCACAACCATGGAGATATTTCTAAACAACTGCCCATTCACCCTAAAACAACTTTATTCTCTCATTTTCCAGAAGATAACACAGTTATGGATCTTAATGAAACATCTGTGACCTGTGTTGGCCAAAATACCACAAGGATCAAACCCAACAGCAGCTTCCTCCCCCTGTCTGAACAGCCCTGTTCAGTTCCTTTAAATGATAAGGAGCGGCTCACTGTTCACCCCAACCCAAGCGCAGTGAGGAGCGGGGAGTGGAAGCTCTGGTTTATAGCTGTTTTTGCTCATTTCTCTTTTGTCTCTGTTCTTTTCTGTTTTTATTTTGTTTCTATCTTATTTCTCTGTGCTTAATGTGCTTTACTTGCTCTGTTTAACCTCACCTTTGCGCTCTCACATAAATGTGCGTCCAGCACTGTGATTGGAGAGACTTAGAAGAGGATGTGGGGCAATTCTTAAGAGTTTCTATTGTAGAAAGCAGGAGAATGTTCAAAACTTGTAACTGTACATTGAAAGTCAATGAAATAAGTTTTTAAATTTGCAGTAATTCAGAGATGTCAACAAAATTGGTTCTGATTGACCAAACAGGATTGTGCTTTGTTCATACATTGATTCATCTGTAACCGCTTATCCACTTCAGGGTCACGGTGGGTCCGGATCGTACCCGGAATCACTGGGCACAAGGCAGGTACACACCCTGGAGGGGGCGCCAGTCCTTCCCCGGGTGACACACACTCACACACGCTTTTGAGTCACCAATCCACCTACCAACATGTGTTTTTGGACCATGGGAGGAAACCAGAGCACCGGGAGGAAACCCACATGGACAGGGGGAGGACTCGAACCCACGACCAGCTGTGTGACTGCGACACTACCTGCTGCGCCACCGTGCCGCCCGTGCTTTGTTCAAGAACATTCCAAACTCCAAACGTTTAAAAAAAGCATCCGTACAAAGCGGCAAGAGTTTATTATAGTAACAAAGTGCCTTCATAAACAGCCTGTTTACAGTAAAATGAAATGTGACTGTGTTGATACATAATGACACGACTGATACGAGAGACCGCTGGAGTGAAAAAGGGAAGGAGAAACGTAGAGTCTGAGTTCTTTTAAAGCAGGACCGAGGATTGTCAGTCAAGATAACTGGGCAAGATGAGCGCTATTAATAAAAGCGGACCGGCGCTCGGGCCCGTTCCGATGCGATGGAGTCTGGAAGTGCGGTAATGAATGTGTACTTTCAGCAGAGACACGCGGGTCATCGCTAATAATTGTTGATATTACTGAACCCACCCTAGAGACAAGGGCATGTTTTATTCATGCCGCCCTCCACGACATTCCTTCATCTGAGGGAGCTATTTTTTTTTACGTCTGAGACAGACTGATCGTATCAATATTCATCAGCCCACGTGAGGTCACAGGCAATAATCCCAGTTACTGGTGTTACAATATCAAGTCGACAAAAGAATATTCATTAAAAAGTGCTCTGGCATAATTATGCCGATGATTATATTGGTGAGCTTGTTTCTGCATGACCGGCCTCGGCCCAAACCACTGGGGGGCTCTTTCTAAAAATCAGCATTCAAGAATCTTTTGGCTTAATATTTGCATTTAATCATCTATTTATTCATTTATTTATTTGGCTACTTGATATTGATTCTTGGAAATCAGAGAGTTGACCTCCGAGAACATTCCAGCAGCAGTCACCACCTCGTTATCGCAACGCTAATATTCCTTGGGTCTGATTTGAACCTCCCTTGCTTCGAAGATTTTAATTCCCTCAGTTTAACTTTGATTTTGTTTCTTATAAAAGAATCAGGAGAGAGTTGAAATGCTGCAAGAGCTGGACACGTGTTCATGTAAGTCCTGTACGTTCAGAAGGTTGTTAATGTGAGCAACTTAGATGCAGCCAAGTAGCATTTGAAATTTCATTATATTTATGAACTCTGACTCAAGACTTGACTCGGACTCGCAACACAACGAGACTTGATTTGAGACATGACTCCGAATTGGTTATTTCTAAACTGTGGCTCAAACGTGAGTCTTGAACCTGACTTGG
This sequence comes from Hoplias malabaricus, assembly GCF_029633855.1. Taxonomy (NCBI): domain Eukaryota; kingdom Metazoa; phylum Chordata; class Actinopteri; order Characiformes; family Erythrinidae; genus Hoplias; species Hoplias malabaricus. The sequence continues at coordinate 5,253,695 of NC_089818.1, forward strand.
ACTCCCACTACTTGACTCAGACTCGCTATACTCCACTTGGATGCATGACTTGGTTTGGACTCGAGACGTGATTCAGACTTACTGCTCACCTCAGACCCACAACTCGACTTGGACTTGAGGCTTAATTCAGAACTATAACATTGAAGGGTGCCCTGTGAAGGACTGGCGCACCCTCCAGGGTGTATACCTTGCGCCCAATGATTCCAGGTAGGCTCTGGACCCACTGCGACCCTGAACTGGATAAGGGTTACAGATAATGAATGAATGAATGAACATTGAAGAGTAGTTTCCCAGACAAGGCTTAAGCCTAGTCCTGGATGACCCAGCATTTTGAGTCATGGCCTTCCACTGAAATAAGGATATAGTCCAGGTCTAAGCTTGATCCCTGTCTGGGAAACTGCCCCTAAAAGTAAGAACTTGACTCAGATCTGAGGACTCATGAATTTTCAACCAGACAGTTAAAGAGAATCATAATGCTGTGATAAATGAGGCATGGAAGAAGGATCTCTGTGCTGCTTAGTTTTAATTGGACTAAGCTTATAAC